>NC_081770.1:6596045-6893545 GCF_963082965.1 Carassius carassius | reverse complement strand
ATGGTCCTGACGGGAGATTCAGAGACAGACTGGAGGTGGACTATGAGACTGGATCTCTGATCATCACAAACATCACAACTCAACACACTGGACGTTATGAAGCAGAGATCATCAGAAGTGAGAGTTCAGGGAAAAGACAAAGTTTAAACAGAAACCGCAAATGTGATAGCACAAAAATCACCAAAAAACCCAGCATCAGTCATGATGATAACATAAAATCTTTCAATGTGATCGTCACTGGTGAGTTACTCAATGTAAATTACCCTTAAGTGTTTTTGGTTGTTTGTTTGTTTACTTTTTGTTTTGAAGAAATTACATATTAGAACACACAACTTGTTTTCTAATAATGGCTCATCAACATAAAAAAAACTACATTTCTGATTATATATCAGTGTTACGGCCCATAACCATCATATGGCTCGTTAACCGAAATAAAAAATAAAACCGGGTGAGTCACGGAGACTTTCTGGAATCTCCGATGACGTCACATGATTCTCGCTTAGTAAGAATCTCCCCACAACGTCACCCACGGACTCACTCATGGAAATAAATGTCACGCACAGGGCCATATTAAGATCAAATTGGGCCTGATTCTGCACCGCAAAAACTCCAAAAAGGGCCTATTTTTTTCCTCTGCGTTGGTGCATGTGCATTCGACACTCGACGCACATGCGCACTCAGACCGACCAAGAAGACGCAAGCAGCCAGCCTTTATTGAACATGAATAATAATAACGACGTATTACTCGAGATTAACATCAAGCAATGTAACATCAACATTCAATAGCAATTGTTTGAAAAATGCACTTAATGCAGAGAAGGCTAAACCAGATCAACTTAACCTGCAGGCATATTGTCACTACTGCGCTAGTGCTGCTTCCTTATTGCTGTTTCTCAAGATCGTGTCAGTGAAGTCAAGTCTGCGCAGCAGCTCATGCTCAATGCTCATAAGCGCCAGCGTGCTTAGCCTTTCATGTCCCACTGACCCACTGTGCAAAGTTACGTCCAGTGGACGTCTTTTTATGTCTTTGCAGACGTTGAAAAAACGTCCACTGAGGAGCCAGAATGAAAGTTTTTATGACGTCTTTTTTTGACGTCTTCTGTACGTCTGATTTAGACGTTCACAGAACCTCCTTACAAGGTTCAAAACTAGTTCAAAAGTGGTCAGTGGAAATATTTCAACATCATTTAAGGTTCATTTAGACATCATTTATACTGTTTCTGGACCAAATCAACACTCTCAGGATTTAGACTTGTGTTATTGCATTGAAATTTCCAGACACCGTTTGTCCTAAAATCAAGAAAATAAAATAATCTTTATGTAATAATGAAATAACTGACGATTGAGCATGTGGTAAAATCAACTGCAAATCAAAGACATTAAATCTCTGAAGATGTCTTAATGTCTTTGATTTAAAGTTGATTTCACCACATGCTCAATCGTCAGTTATTTCATTATTTCAACGTCTAAATCAGACGTACAGAAGACGTCAAAAAAGACGTCATAATTTTTTTTCTGGCTCCTCAGTGGACGTCTTTTCAACGTCAGCAAAGACATAAAAAAGACGTCCACTGGACGTAACTTTGCCCAGTGGGGAGGACCGCAGCTCTCCTTTGACTATTGAATAATTTAGGCTAAAACGAAACTGAAACCAACATTGGGTCTGTCATTCGACACAAAATCAAATGTTTGGGTTTTTCTGTTAGTATTTTTAATGGGTCACAGACACTTCTAATTTAATTACATTTTAATTTAAAATAATCTTGTTGGTTTATCGGTTAATAATCGGTCGGTTAGAAAAAAAAAAAAAACAACGAAATTAACATCTGATTAACACCTAGTGTCAGTAATGTCACAGTGCAAATAATATAGAATAATAGTAACTGTATAAAAAGTTACGCTGTTTATGCGTCTGAAAGGCCATGGTCCTGAATGGTCCTGCCTTTATATTTTATTTTATTCATAATTTATTGAGATGTCATTTCACTCACACACAGGGAAGAAAAGACTATCACAACATTTATTGCACAGCATATGCAATTATATTTATTGTAGTAATATTATTGTTATATGTAGAAAATGCATATATACAAATTAATAATACTGTCAAAAGTACTTATTTTTTTCTGCATCAATTCAATGTCAATGGGTTCCTTTATATTTCTTTATTTTTTTTCCAGCTGCTCTGTCTGATCAAGTCAAAAGCGACGACGAGCCCAGTATGGAGAAGAGGGAGTCTGACTTGGGTATATTTTCACCCTTCCTTTTTTATCTCTGAGTAGATTGCATATAATGTAGTACAGTACAGTATATTATAAATGCGTTGTTCTTCAGGGGAGCTTGAATTTATACTTCACGTTAAATGATTTAGCTGTTGTTTAAACATTTGAATTTAATTTAAACAGAATATTGCATTATAAATGTCTATAAAACTAAATATGTCAAACTCCATCCTAAACACTCGCTGCTTATAATAAAGATGTCAAAAATAATTATTTACACAGTTTTAGACCGCAGTCATGGGAAGCCAATGCAATTCTGTCTCAGAACTTGTAATTTAATAAACCATGACTATTATGAGAGAGACAAACAGAAACAGTTGAGATGCAACAGTTCAGTTGCACCATGAGATTACAATGAGTGAAAAGCTATAAATTGACTTTTATGGAGGCAAACCTTTAAGACTATTCCTAAACCTTTCTTAAACTATTCCATTACGGAATAATCTATATTTGTAATCAGAGGAATAAGCCTTATGGATTGCAAAAGTGTCCATAGAGAGAATATATGCAGTGAATATGGTAAATAAACACGTGTGTAGTCATATGTCATGATTTCTCTCACTAAAGTCTGCATGTCTTTAATCGTTGTAGATTTAGGTCTGTCTTCAGCTGCTGTAGCAGGAATATGTGCTGCCTCTCTGCTCCTGACTGTTGTAGCTGCTGCTGCTGTGATCTTCAGAAATGGTGAGTATTACATGAAGATCCTAAAGTGAGAGGGAAACGTGCTTGATGCAGAATTTTTATTCCTGATAATGAACATTGTTGCATGTGTGATTTTTTCTCTCTCTCAGCAATAAGACAGAATGAAAACAATGGACTACAGCGCAAAGAAGAGGTAAGACACTGTTGTGAAAACTGACTTTACATCACCTTAAGATCTGTTTGATTTTAGCTACACAGACAAAATCATCCTAATGGCTAATAAGCCTTTTTAACAGAATCGAATGCACTACTAGGACAGAAGTGCTGATTGTGTCTGACTGTACCTGCAAACAGCACTGTTTCTCTAACTTTACCTTCTGTGATTTATTGTTTTCTTACAGAAGGAGAAAGACCATCCCATAAGTGTCATTACAAAATGAGGAAAAGCGGAAGCAATCTTCTCTTTAAAACATATACTTACCTATATAAGTATATATAGACACTTGTAAAAACACACTTGTAAAACTCCATTGCTGTCATGTAAAATTAGACATCTCTGAGATGCTGCTGTTTTGATCATGGCACCTGATGACTAATATGCGTTTCTGCCCACGAGCATAGGTCCCTTGCTAACAAGAAACGATGCATCTAACCACAGGTGGAAAGCTGTAGTTCCTACCATGTCAGATTGTGACGCTGTTTCATGCTGTTCCATGATGTTCGTTTGAACTATAGTTTGGGGAAAAACGGGGGGCGTTTCCTGTACAATGACGTAACTCGCTGATTAACCACCACCATAGTGCGATGCATTGTTGTTGAAACGAACTCAGTAAGCTGGATTTGGTTATTGAGGATTTGGCATGATTTTGGGTTGTTTGGTTCTTCGAAGCTCATCCCAGTGTTGATTGCATCTTTTTAACCAGAGCTGCTACTTAAAATCTTACTGCTACGTAGTCTTTAATACTATAGACCCAGAACGTCTTACTATTCGACATAAAATAAGTACTTCATGATTGTATTAGAAGTCTTACACACAGATAATATAGAGTTGTGCATTAATTTGAGTGATGACAGATATTATAGGAGATATTAATGCAGATGACATGATCTTGACTCTTAAGAAACTTTCACACAGCAAACCTGTTTCAAAGATCAAAATTAATTTGAAATATGAATAGCTTATTACTACATTGAAATAAAAACGTAAAGCCTGTTCAAATAATAGAAGTCATGAATATAAATAATCGAGCGACCATGAAAGGAAATGAGTTCAGCTACAATTATGTAATATAGCCTACCTCATGTAAACTGTGTGACACTCACTGTACACTGATCTGGAGTATATATTTACATTTAATCATTTAGCAAATGATTTTATCCAAGTCGCGATGATGAGCATCGCAAGCACTTTATTACAGGAGTTATTAAAATAAGATGAATATGGACAGATCTTTGATCCACCGCAGTTCAACGGAGAGGGTTAAGGTTCTGGAAACTGACTTTGACGTTTGTTGATTCTTTGTGCAATATAAAATACGTTACCAAATAATTGTAAGACACATTTAAGTTTACGCACATGATAATTTAACTTTATATACTAGTCAAAAATAAGGGAATTGTCTTTGTCAAAATGTTTTATATTTACATTATGTGTAACACATTGTGCAAACTTTTAACGTCATTGCTCAGAACTGTTACTTTTATGATACCTCAGAGGTTGAATTGATCTTTCAAGCTTCATCCATAAACTGTATAATGTTTTTATAATATTATTCTGTATTCCGAAAGTCCAATTTATTTTCTCTATTGAAAAACTGGTGAATGATTCTGTATAAAGTACAGACATGTAAGTAGTGCAAAGTATACTGACTTAAAAAAAAATTACATAAGAAAGTTGTAGTTTGTTATGTAATCTAGATTACTCATTTATGGTAAAGAGTCTGTGCTTATGTTGCTGAGGTGTTTTTCCTGTTCCCCACACTGTTCTCCTCACAGGAGCATAGTCTGTTTTGTTTTTCTTTCTCTTCCCTCTCCTCATGTTATGCTGTATTTATTCAATCCCGTGTCTTCCTGTCCTTTCTACCCCCTTGTCATATTGTATGTATGGACAGGTTGATGGCTAATTTCACGGTACCTGTGACCAGTGACAATAAAGGCTAGGCTACTACTACTACTACTAATGTATTCTGACCACATTACTTTTGATATAACTTGTTCAAAATCTCAGGGGATCTCAGGGGGTTTGTCTGACGAAACAGTTTGGGAATCCCTGCATCACATGAAAACAACGATGACACATGAAGGGGTTTCAGGTTTGAGATCATTTTGACTGACTTTTGTCCAGATCGGTAATTAGAGGAAGTCAAAAGATGCCAATATAATCCATTAAAAATGTAACAGCAGTCATGAGGATGTACATAATTACAAACAGTTTTTTGGAATCTGATGTAATCCAAGTTACTTGAAAAACTACAAGAAAAATCAATCGGCGAAACATGACAAGTTTTGCATTCTTTTTTTTTTCTCCTTCAAATCAAAGTTTGGTGTAACTCATCTGTGCTTTAGATTCAGAAGACATTTTTGTGAAATTTCTATGGAGAAAATGAATGTGACACTTAGGTTCTCCTCACATTTATTTAATGCTTGAAAAAAAAAAGATGACATAATGAAAATGTTCTTGTCCTCTTCAGATTTCCCGTGGCATGTTATCACTGCTAATTTTATTATTAAATTGTATTTTGGTGTACTTTTATTTAATTAAATGTTAAATAAAAGTAATTATAATTCACGTTGCTATAAGTGATTAATTTCGCTTTTAGTAATTTCAGTGTAAATTGCCTTAAATCATTTGCAAACTAATACCTGATCTGTGGTAATGTTAGTATATTTTTGTGAACCACTACACAAAGAATATTTCTTAATATTCACTACAGAGTGTTAATGTAACACTGACATGTCTGCATTAATGAAGTGATTTATTAATTTCTGAATCAGCATGAGTGAACATCTGCTGTTAACAAGAAGAAAAGAGATAAAGAACAACAAGGAGAGTAAAAACACAACCTTATTTACTTTCAAACATTTACACTTGAAATAAAAGAAGCCTCAACTTTTTCTCAATAATGGAGACAAGCAATATAGAACTTCATGCTGCAATGCATGCTGGGTCCACCAATCAAACGCATGCATGACTCCCAGTTATTAATTTTTTTTTTACTTGAATACTTGTGTTGTGATGTTCAGAGTTATATGTTTATCTGAATGTTTTGATTGTCACAGTTGTTGAGATAAATACACTGATTCTTGTGTGTTTGTGTGTGTGTGTGTGTGTGTGTGAAAGTAGTTCCTTTAAAAATCTGAACACTGCTGGATCTCAAGCTGTAGAATCACAGGACTGCTAGAATCAATCATGTAACATTAACATATTATCCATCTACAGTAAATATGATCATTAGAAAAATATACTAAACATCACGAGGGAAATTGCTCTAAAGTTATAGTATTTTTTCCTCACTAATCATAACCATCAGCTGGGACAGACAAAATAAGTAAACACTTGGTCTTCATTTATATTAAAGCCTACCTTTATATAACCCTTAAACTAAAAATATATGCTTTTATATTCATAGACGATAACCATAAAAAAAAGGAAAAAAAAAGTGCAAAGCAATGTAACAAATTAAGAAACTGTAACTGTATATATATATATATATATATATAATATATATAATATATATATATATATATATATATATATATATATATATATACATATATATATATATATTTTTTTTTCACACACACACACACACAGTGGATGCCAAATTACAGTAGATCTTTCTGTTTTCAGTATGTAAAATTCATTTTTTTATAAAAATAACAAATATTTTTACTTTTGTATTTGTGGGGTTGCTGCAGATAATGTAAAAGAATAAAATAAAATAAATAAATAGCAAAATAAATTAAGATTGAAATGAAAACAAAGACATTGGATGGCATTTTAAACATTGAAATATTGAAGAATATTTATCATTTTGTCCACTAGATGGATAGCAAAGCTTCGTTTTCCCATCACTAACAGTTGGAGCAGACATATTTTCATCTGTATGATTAAAACACCAATATATGGCATCTTAAATCTGTTCTGTTTTCTTTTTAACCTCTTGAAGATCTGACATCACTGAGCAGAAGAACAGCAGCAGCTGCAGAAGCCACGCCCATCAGAGCAGTCACGACCAATTGTAGAAACAATTCAATCCTTAAAATCAAATAAATCTGTTGATGCAGATGGTCTCACATCAGGATTATAAGGAGCACAAACATAGCTCCCTTCTTGTTAAGTGTTTTTAAATGAATCTTTTCATTCCATCAGGAATCAGGAGCTTTTTAACGCTCAGGGTCTCTTCGTTTAGGAGTCACACTTGACTCCTTCACGGTCAAAAGCGACTGAAGCCCTTTTTTATTTTCCTTCAGGAAAATGAATGTAATGCATTTTTCTTCAATAATATTTTCTAATTATTATTTAGAATTCCAAGGAGATTTTATGTTACTATGCAATCTTTATACAATTTTAATAAGCATTTTTTCATTAGAATTAATATATATGTTATTTAATTATTTATCTATTAATTTTCAATAAATGTGATATTTCACATTAAAGCAATGAAAGCATTTAAAATCCATTTTTTGAAGTGAGAATTGTGCCATCTGGTGACATTAAAAAAATACATAATTTCTTAATTTTATTAGGTTTAGCACATATACATATATTCTAAAAGACTACTTTTTGTCAAGGTTTAGATATTTTTGGTTAGATAAATATCAGGTTTTGCATTACGATTACAATAAAAATATTAAGATTTTATTAGAAAGGGAACACATGGGAAGCATTTTTTTGTTACTCAGATATCAAAAACACCTGTTAAGAACAATTACAATAATTATCAATCAGTAATTTGAAAAAAATGAGGAATAAATCTGAATAACCATGAATAAATATAATTGTATCTATTTACATACAAACTGTAATTATTTTACGCATTGCTGCACATGCAACCGAAAGTCATTCAGTGTGTCTTGTACACTGGAAGAGAGAGATAGACTCTTGAGATTTATTTTTCACATTAATTTCTTTTATTTCACATATTCTTAAACAAAATCATTCTGATGAAGTTATAATTTTTACAACTTCTAAGTATAAAGTTTTTCTGTCAAAAGTGAGCAAAGAGGCAAATAGCAGTACCTCCACACAATAGAGACCACTGGAGATTAAATATGTTTTTCTGTTAAAAAGAAAAAAAAAATGAAGTCAGATCACTTTTAATAAAAAATTTTATTTCTTTGTCAACTATAAATTATTATTTTACCAGAATATATGAAAAAAAAAAAATGTCTTCACAACAAAATTATTTTCTCACTAATAAAAGTAAAGGAAGTATCTTTCAGAATACTTTGAAACACAGAAACTGTGTTTCTTTTATTCTGGACTTGACTGAACTGAACAACTGAACAAAAATATTATTCTGCAAGATGTATCCATGAGACAATATTTTAGGACATTAGCAATCTGTCTCCACTAAAAAAAAAAAAAAAAACATTGCTTGTTTTGTTATAAACTTAATTTATTTTCTTTGAAAATTTGACATCCTCAAATGTATGTTTACCAACAACAAGTCACATTTATTTTATTTTCTATTCTTTTCTTTTTTTAAAGACACTGCTTTATTGTCAATAAATAAGAAAGCAAGCAGAACCATTTTAACTTGGGATGATTTTAATTTTTATAAACTGTAATTGTTGGGTCTTATCCTCAAGCTCTGATGTTTGGTCTTCTATCTTTTACAACATTTTCCTGTTGCAGTCTTTAAACAAATTTCTAAATCTTCTTTGTTTTCAGTTGACATGACGTGTATTTTTGGTAATTTTGTATGTACAAAATGTACAAAACATTTTTTTAATATGTCAGCTCTAGAATTTATAACTCTGAATAATGTACATAGAGCTGCTGTACCTGCACATGGCTGATAGAGTGTAGTGATGTTGAGATGTTGATTCTGGTTTCTGATGGGATTGTTGATCACACAGCTGTAGCTGTTTTTCTCCTGATATTCCACCTCCAGAGGTAGAGAGAGACTGATGCTGAGATCAGACACACTGATGCTGGACAATAAACTGTTTCCTTTGTACCAGGAGAGAGTCACATGACCCACATTCACCACTGAACACAACAATGAACAATTCTGCTGTGAAGATGAGGATGAAGAAGATGATGATGATGATGATGAAGATGAAGAACATTGTGAAGAGTCTCTGCTGATGACAGGAACTGGCAGATGAGCTGAAAAAGCTTAATAAAATTATATAAAATTTTAGTATTTATTAGTAGCTGTTTCTGACCTTTTTGAATGTGTTGAGGGTGAGTTTGTGATGTGAAGTGAAGTGACATTCGGCCAAGTATGGTGACCCATACTCAGAATTTGTGCTCTGCATTTAACCCATCCGAAGTGCACACACACAGAGCAGTGAACACACACACACACACACTGTAGGAATCATCCAGACACTCCAGACATAAAGACAGACTGTTGTTGAGATCAGACACACTGATGCTGGACAATAAACTGTTTCCTTTGTACCAGGAGAGAGTCACATGACCCACATTCACCAGTGAACACAACAGTGAACAATTCTGCTGTGATGAAGATGAAGAAGATGAAGAACATTGTGAAGTGTTACTGCTGATGACAGGAACAGACAGATGAGCTGGAAACATGAGAGAATAATAATAGATGATTAAGTGTTTTTTCAGCATCAGTCTCAAAGCAGTGATTTTCAATCCTCTTTCTTTACATTTATAAAGATTATTGTTTAAATATATGAACAAATATCAGAAGTGTTAAGATACATCAAACAAGTCAATAAAACCAGTATTAACTCACCATAGACAGTGAGAGTGAAACTCTTGCTCACACTGTAGTCCAGTAAATATCTCAAGTAGTGGCGGCTCCAGACAATTTTGATTGGGGGGGCAATGGGGGGTCCTGGTCATTTCAAGGGGGGTCTCATGAAAACCAACAAAAAATACAGTGGCACCGCTAATAACTGCATATTACTGCTACTAAACAACAAAAACAACACAGCATATCAACTACTTTGTTTTTAATTAATCAATTGCAGTTTGCAAACAATATGCTCAAACTTTAAAGGGTTAGTTCACCCAAATATTAAAATTATGTCATTAATAACTCCCCCTCATGTCGTTCCAAACCTGTGAGACCTCCGTTTATCTTCAGAACACAGTTTAAGATATTTTAGATTTAGTTATAAAACTATAGGTAATTATAGGTAATAAAAACATCATCAAAGTGGTCCATGTGACATCAGAGGGTCAGTTAGAATTTTTTGAAGCATCAAAAATACATTTTGGTCCAAAAAATAGCAAAAATAGCAAAACCTACGACTTTATTCTGCATTGTAGATGAAGTAAACCCAACTAAGCAAGCCAGAGGCGACAGCGGCAAGGAACCGAAACTCCATCGGTGACAGAATGGAGAAAAAAACCTTGGGAGAAACCAGGCTCAGTTGGGGGACCAGTTCTCCTCTGACCAGACGAAACCAGTAGTTCAATTCCAGGCTGCAGCAAAGTCAGATTGTGTAGAAGAATCATCTGTTTCCTGTGGTCTTGTCCTGGTGCTCCTCTGAGACAAGGTCTTTACAGGGGATCTGTATCTGGGGCTCTAGTTGTCCTGGTCTCCGCTGTCTTTCAGGGCAGGAGAGGTAAATTATAAGTAATAAGCAATATTTTAAAATCTATACGACTAGCTGTAGTTTGTTTACTAAGCGTGCAGAACAACCACCCAATAAAGCTTTACAATAATCTAACCTTGAGGTCATAAATGCATGGATTAACATTTCTGCATTTGACATTGAGAGCATAGGCCGTAATTTAGATATATTTTTGAGATGGAAAAATGCAGTTTTACAAATCCTAGAAACGTGGCTTTCTAAGGAAAGATTGCGATCAAATAGCACACCTAGGTTCCTAACTGATGACGAAGAATTGACAGAGCAACCATCAAGTCATTTTCAGAATTTAGCAGTAAGAAATTACTCGTCATCCAGTTTTTTATATCAACTATGCATTCCATTAGTTTTTCAAATTGGTGTGTTTCACCAGGGCGCAAAGAAATATAGAGCTGAGTATCATCAGCATAACAGTGAAAGCTAACACCATGTTTCCTGATGATATCTCCCAAGGGTAACATATAAAGCGTGAAGAGTACACAGCAAAATCTCCAGTGTTAATTTAACAGTCTGAGTGTGGAGTCTGTGGACTCATATAAACTCTGAAGCAGTGTTAAAAGTAACACTGAAGCAGAGTTGAAGTTAATGAGATAATTAAGAAGTTAATTGAGTTATGATTGAGCATTATTGAAGACACCTGATGTTAACAAACAGAATCACCAACCGAGAAAAATCACAATTTGTGTGTGACCATTATAGTGGTCAGTGTTTGCTTTAGTTGGGATCTTGGCTTGTGGCTTTTTACTTTTAAAATTTGTTTTGCAAGTCAAGAGCAAAAGTTATCGGGTTGTGATGATTATGTTTTAATGTAATCGTTGTTTGACCTGAGTTACTGAAGTAATTTACAGTGTTTGCTCTAAATATTTCTCCATTATTGATAGTAACAGCTTTGATTCCACAATGAAAGCATCTGCATTTTCTATTCATTTTGTAGCCATCTCTTGCAAGTGATTCTGATTTTTTTTTTAAATTAAAGAATCTTTAGTTTAGGCACACACAGATAACAAGAATCAGCGTATGAATCTCAACAACGGTGACAAACAGCAAATCCAGATAAACAGATCTACTCTGAACATCACAAAACTAGATACTAAAAATTCACATAAAAACAGTAAAAATAAAATATAGTTAGAATAAAAAGTAAAAAAGACAGTTCAGCTCACAATTTATTCATGCCGCAATGCATTATCGGAGCCATGGATGAGTTTTTATTGGCTACAACATGCTTTTTTTGATGGTCACCATTCATGTGATGCTCACGCTGATTCTTGATTTCTGTGTGTCTAAACTAAAGAAATCTTTTTTTTATGTAGAACTAACTTTTAAAAACATGTCATATTATGCCAAAAAATTATGGACTGTTATCTTTTTTCCATTTAATTTGTGTATACATTAATGAAACCAGAACTCACGTATTCAGGTCACTCCATGACAATTAGTTCAAACCACAATCAATAGCACACATGATTGCCTTTGCTCCGGTCTGTATGTTATAATTCTGTTACCACAGCCCACAAAGTCTAAAGTAAACTTCTGAAGGTTCAAGATCCCAACTAAAGCAAACACTGACCACTATAATGGTGACACACAAATTGTGATTTTCTCGTTTGGTGAGTCTGCTTGTTAACAACAAGTGTCTTCAATAATGGTCAATCATGACCCAATTAATTTCTTAATTATCTCATTAACTTCAACTCTGCTTCAGTGTTACTTTTAACACTGCTTCAGAGTTTATATGAGTCCACAGACTCCACACTCAGAGTGTTAAATTAACACTGGAGATTTTGCTGTGTAGCGGCCCTAGTACTGAGCCTTGAGGTACTCCATACTGCACTTGTGATCGATATGATACATCTTCATTCACTGCTACGAACTGATGGCGGACATATAAGTACGATTTAAACCTAATGCACTTCCATTAATGCCAACAAAGTGTTCAAGTCTATGCAAAAGAATGTTGTGGTCAATTGTGTCAAACGCAGCACTAAGATCCAATAAAACTAATAGAGAGATACACCCACGATCAGATGATAAGAGCAGATCATTTGTATCATTTGTCACATATCTGCATGTTCTCACATCACATCGTTCTTGTAAAATAATAATAAGTAAATAAACATCAAAATCACTTCGCTGAGAATGAATCACCACTTACCAGCTGCCACGTTGTTGAAAATATCCTTTAGCAATTAAAAAATGCGCGTGCAACTTGAGAGGAAACGTCCTGCTCGGAGGAGTTCGTCGTCGTCAGGTGAAAGGTCATTATGTGGGTCATTTTATTTACGGCTAAATTATTATTAATAAATTGTACTAATATTATGATTGGGCGTGGGCAGGCATTCACAAAAGGGAATGTTATTACAAAAAAAATTCGAGGAAATTTTACTTTGACAAAAGGGCACTTAAGGGGCAAAGGAGCAGGTGCTAAAGTGAACCGGTTCTTTCGGACAGTTCGATTAAATAAACCAGTTGAAAAAAAAACGGTTCACCGGTTCTTTTGTGCTCGATGTAATGTCATTGGTGATGACTGCCCTTCATTCAAGCCATCGGTTTACTCGCGCTTATAACATTAGCACAGAATCAGTTAAGAATCAATCACCAAAAGAATCAGTTCGGTTCAGAAGCTCTGTGTGTCGGTCTGCTCCACGCTGAATCACACATGCGCAGTATCATCAGCTCCTCGGTTCTCGAATAGGACACGTCCGACAGAAACGGATCTCGGTTCAGTGTACGAATAAATGTCGGAATAATTATTATTTATTATTATTCTGTAGTTTGAAGAGAAACATTTTTTTAATCTTTACCTAAATCCCCATCTAGGGGTGTGCCGGTACTAGTACCGGTACCGAACGGTTCCTGGGCAAATTCCAAACGGAAGTGATCATCCCTATCCCCTTGAAGTGGGGACTTTGGAGTGAGTAGGACATGTGCGTGACATTAAGTAGTCGTTAGGAATGCACTTTGCTAAAGGAGCGACATCATTTCCTCATTATCTTCAGCTGGGATGTTCCTGTGACAGCGTTCCTGTGTCCGTCAGCAGATGTCGCTGTTTTACTGTTATAAATGTTTTATTATTATTTTTTATTGTTGTTAGCATAACCGTTGCAAATAAACATACATTTTATATTTAAATACGTTTTAAAAATGTGCTACACTGTAAAACCCGACAAGTAAACTTAACTCAAACCGTTTGAGTAAACAGATTTCTTTGATTTAAACCATGTAAGTTTTAAAACTTTGCATTCAAGTAATTAAGTGATTAACTAAGTGCTGATTGAGAATTAGTGATGAACAGCTGCTGTTAACAAACAGAAACACTGAAGAAAAGAGAAACACAAGAACTACTACAACTGACTTCAGACACAGTCTTAGATGAAATCAACTGAAATAAAATACATGAAATCTCTCAAGATCTGATTAAACAACCCCACAAACAGCATCACCAGCTCCACTTATTAATAACCAGACTGACTTTATTTCTGTCAGACGTCTACAGAAGATCTTATTGAGAATGAACTAAGGTTTAGATGTTGATTTATTGTTTCATTTGAAGTAACCATGTTAGAGATCAGTGTTTGCTTTAGTTGGGCTCTTGACCCTTGACTTCTGTCTTAGTGTTTTCTCTGGCTGTTATCACCGTGTGTTTTTAAAACATGTTTGTTATAACTCAAAAACCCAGAGAAAACACTAACAGGTATTGGTTGTTATGCAGCTTACTGGTGATGACAATCATCAAATTATGGAGCCGTTAATAGATCAAAATCTGACTAAAGATGTGCCGTGTAATTAGTTCAGTTTATTTTAATGGAAGTCTCTGAAAGAGCTGGAGACTTTGCTAGAATCGGTTTACATAAAATTAGCGAACACTGTATGCACATACATCTTTCTTTCATGGTAGCAATTAGTCACACACAGACATCAATAATCAGAATATGAACCTCAACAATGGTGACAAAAAAAAAAAAAAAAACATGCTGCATGGCTCCCAGCATGCTCTGCTGCATTTCATTTTTATTATGGTCACCTTTGTTGAGGTTCAAATGCTGATTGTTGATGTCTGTGGTGACTGATTGACGCTATAGAAGACCAAAGTGTTTGGAAAGTTCGTCATATTAACTGATTATCACAGAATCACTGCTTCTTAGAATCACTTTTACTATATTATGTAACTAATTACACAAATATCATTTCATCAAAGGTTACAGTGCAATCAGGTAAATGTTTGATGATTATCATCAACGGATTAAGTATAAAATGCTAATGGCATTTCTTCTGGGCTTTTGAGATGCAACTAACATATTTCAGAAACATGTGGTTACAAAAGCCAGAGAAAACACAAAAACTGAAGTCACGGGTCAAGAGACCAAGTAATACAAACAGTGATCTCTAACATGGTTACTTCAAATGAAACAATAAATCAACATCTAAACATTAGTTCATTCTCAATAAGATCTTCTGTAGACGTCTGACAGAAATAAAGTCAGTCTGGTTATTAATAAGTGGAGCTGGTGATGCTGTTTGTGGGGTTGTTTAATCAGATCTTGAGAGATTTCATGTATTTTATTTCAGTTGATTTCATCTAAGGCTGTGTCTGAAGTCAGTTGTAGTAGTTCTTGTGTTTCTCTTTTCTTCAGTGATTCTGTTTGTTAACAGCAGGTGTTCATCACTAATGCTCAATCAGCACTTAGTTAATCACTTAATTACCTGAATGCAAAGTTTTAAAACTTACATGGTTTAAATCAAGGCAATCTGTTTACTCAAACGGTTTAAGTTAAGTTTACTTGTCGGGTTTTACAGTGTAGAATATTTTTAAAACGTATTTAAATATAAAATGTATGTTTATTTGCAACGGTTATGCTAACAACAATAAAAAAAAAATATATAACAGTAAAACAGCGACATCTGCTGACGGACACATGCTGCGCTGTCACAGGAACATCCCAGCTGAAGATAATGAGGAAATGATGTCGCTCCTTTAGCAAAGTGCATTCCTAACGACTACTTAATGGCACGCACATGTCCTACTCACTCCAAAGTCCCCCCTTCAAGGGGATAGGGATGATCACTTCCATTTGGAATTTGCCCAGGAACCGTTCGGTACCGGTACTAGTACCGGCACACCCCTATCCCCATCTGTAAACCTAGACTGTCAAACATACACAAGTGTTAGCCAATCATGGCCGTGGGCGTAAATCCAGCTATACATACAGTCTGCATCTAGTCATAGCTGGGGGTGTGGCGAGGGCGGAGTCGGCGTGGGGTAAAACACTGCGAACATCGTGTATCTGAATGACAAAAATGCACATATTGATATTTAGTCTCTTTTAACTTTAATATTCATATACACAACAACATATTGATATTTGATTCATTTTACAGCCCTTATGTAGATGTATTCATTCAAAAATAGCCAAATTCTGTGACGTTCTGCTTTATACAGCAAGTTCTATTTTTGACTGGATTTCGCGATTCAATCGTTTCGCAAACACAGACGGGGTGAATTTATGAATGAAAGTGTAAAAGTTCTGACACAAAACTAAGTTGTTACGTGTCCACACGCTTTTTTAAGTGGGTAAACGGGTTTATGTTCGACACTAGGCTAACGTTACATAGTTTTGCTTCAGGTAGAATGATAAGGCTAATTATATATGAATGCCACTTCCTGAAACAACCTTACAGTTTTGATAGCGTTAATAATGAACACGATGTTAATATAGCCTGCCTGTGATGAAATGCCGACTGCACACATACACATGCTTAGTCTTGGGATTCCACAACTTCCCTTGATCATCCTCACAACTTATTGCTTGTAGCCATTTTGTCATCCTTTCCGACTCTGTATGTTTATTAGGAAGGATGTAGAACTTCAATTCATAATTTGTTAGTTTATTGGAGGTACAGAAAACGACACAGCAACTCTTCGACATGATTGTCCCGTGTATTTCATTTGGCGCCAAGGCAATGTTTTCCCCAAAGGGCTAAATTCAAATCACGTGACTGGGTTCCCGCACTGTAAAAAATCGAATGAGCTATTTACTTAAAAAAATTAAGGTAACAATATTACACATAATATTTTTGAGTAGTTTTTCAGGCTTGATTTTTTTTAATGGCATCTACCTGAATAAATCATGTGAAATCTCCTAAATTAATTAATCTATGACACAATACATTTTATATAATTAGGGAAATGTGCTCATTTATTTTAAGTTTATTCTCAAAAGTCTGTGATTTTAAATGAGATCTGTTTGTATTTTGTTATTTTATAAATTTACAAGACTGTTTACAGCCAATCACCTCAAGTGGGAAAATACTTGAGAAATACTGGAAAGTACTGCAATAGCACTAGCAAAGCTACTGCCCATTAAACAAGGTTTAATGCTAAAGAAGAGTAGTATCCATACCCACAAGCTCTACTTTTCAGCACAGTGGTAACGATTGCACTGCACTGTAAAAAAAAATCCCGTAAAAAAAACGGTAAAATTCCGGCAGCTGGGGTGCCGGAAAAATACCGTTATATAACGGGCACATTAAGTAACGGTAATTTTCCGTAATTCAAAAATACAGTTTTTCTGTATTTTCTTCATCTTTTAATGTTTAATAATATGTTTTACATAAATATTGTGGAAAGTTGAGAAAAAAAAACATTAAATTATCATAAAGTTTGAACACTTTAACTTCAAATAATCAGCCATGAGTGCAAAAATGTGTTTTAATAATTTATTGACCTAGCTGCAAGAATATACCAATAGTTTGTTCAGAACTGCAATTTACTAATATTCTTTGTTCAAAACTGCAACAATATACCAGTATAAAGATTATAGCACAACTGCAACAATATTCCAATAATTTGTCCATAACTGCAATAGTATAGAAAATATAATTACAAACGATCATAACTGCAACAATATTCCAGTAAAAAAAATAAGCCCAAAGGTTTAAATTACTGTAGATCACAACTGCAACAACATACCAATTCAGTTTGTTCATAACTGCAACAGTATATAAAATATATATATATATATATATATATATATATATATATATATATATATATATATATATATCATAACTGCAACAACACACAATAAAAGAATTGTTAAAAACTGCAACAATATAGCAGTTTGGTAAACAAATAAAAATTAATAATTAAAATTGTCCTTAAAACTGAACCACCTGTGAACAGATTAATTTATCTTGACAACAGATGATGCATGAAAAAAAATAATTCAACCATGAAATCAAATAATCAGCAAGTATTTTAAGTCTGTGACACTGTCAAGAATTTCTGCTAGGCAATGTAGGAAGATCTGACACTCAAAGTTTTACTCCATCCTTTCATAGTCCGCAATCTTGTCAATCAGTGAAAGAACCTTTGGACTGACTGACGATTTCTTTGTCGATGTGGTCTTATCCACTTCCGGTCCCTTCTCGGGGTTCATCTTAAAAAGGCATCTGTTGAATGAAAAAAAAATCCTTAGTAATAAAACATGGACTGTAACATATGCTGTGAATATATTTAAAATAAAAGAAGAACAATAAGAACTTGTAAAGGGCATGCTTGTGGTGGATGTTTGCTATAAAGAAGTATGTGAGAGGTTGTTGTGTGTGAGGCAGACTGAGAAGGTTGTGACAATGTAAGAGAGTGTGTTGTGTGAGGATGAGAGTGTGAGGATGCATGTAAGGCTGCACGATTAATCACATGCGGTTGTGAGATGCGTTTGCAGATGAATCGCATTCGATTATGAACAGGATATTGTGTAGCTTGTCAGTGAACTACAGCTCTGTGTATTAAATGTTGCTCGATTTGAAAACAGGTGGATATTTACTACTAATCACAGGACCGACTTTACTGACGAGACACGCCTGAAAAATGCATGCAGCCTTAGAAGCGTGTGTGAGGATTGCGCGTGAGAGTGTGTTAGTGTGTGTGAGGATGCATGTGTGACTGTCTATGTGAGAGTGTGCTTGTGAGAGAGAATGTATATGTGAGAGTGTGTGAGTGTAAGGATGCATTTTTAAGAGTATGTGAAAGTGTGTAACTGTGTGTGTGAAGATGCGTGTAAGAGTGTGTGTGTGTGTGTGTGTGTGTAGATGCATGTGTAACTGTCTATGTTAGAGTATGTGGATGTTTGTATTAGAATGTGTGTGTGTGTGTGTGTGTGTGTGAGATTGTGTGAGTGTAAGGATGCATTTGTAAGAGTTTGTGAAAGTGTGTAACTGTGTGTGTGTATGTGTGTGTGTGTGTGTGAGGATGTGTGTGAGAATGTGTATGTGAGAGTGTGTGAGTGTAAGAATGCATTTGTAAGAGTATGTGAAAGTGTGTAACTGTGTGTGTGAAGGTGTGTGTGTGTGTGAGGATGCATTTCTGAGTATGTGTATGTGAGTGTGTGAGTTTGAGGATGTGTGTGTGACAGTGTGTATATGAGAGAGTGTGAGGATGCATGTGTGACTGAGTGTGTGTGTGTGAGAATGCATGTGAGAGAATGTGTATGTGATAGTGTGTGAGTTTGAGGATGCTTTTGTGAGTCTGTCTATGTGAGTGTGAGGATGTGTGTGTGACTGCATGTATGTGAGTGTGTGTGAGTATGCATGTGTGACTGTGTGTGAGTGTGTGGGTGTGTGTGTGACTGTGTGTGAGAGTGTGTGTTAGAGTGAGTGTATGTAAGGATGCGTAAGTCAGTGTGTGTTGAAAAAGTGAGTGACTGTGTGTGAGGACACGCGTGTGAGAGTGAGTTTATGAGTGTATGTTTTTACCTTTGCACAATCTCTTGCGTTTCTCCTTGGTTTCCTGGGTATGAAATGTTCAAGCAGTAGTATGAAGCAAACATCAGCTTCAGAGCGTCGTAGAAGATGGTGATGTGGCCGTTAACTATGATTTGGTCAACAGAAAACAAAGTTCTCTGCAGTCAAAGGGGAAACTTCCGGTTGTCATGCATAAGAAAAAGAAGAGATCAGTTACACTGTGATAAACTTACTGCAAATATTAAATTGTTTTCCTTTAAATATATTAAAACATACCACACACAATTATTTTTCTGACAGCTAGTAAATTGACATGAAAAGGTCCCTGCCTGTGACACAGAAGATAACTGCTGATGCTGACTTTTAAATGCATCGTAATTTCTGAACCGTAAGTGCAAGCTGCTAGCAACAAACCAATAGGTAGTGTGCCTCATTTCTGTGTAGCCCTTGATGTTGTGAATTGTGAGTTTTCAAAGAAACACCACAACTATTACAAGTGTAATCTGTGAACATCTTTGCATTGTGCAACTCACCCTTTAATGTTGACCTTGGTTTTAGCCGCTCACAGAATTTATCTGTAAGGAGAAAAGAAGCATGTAAATGTGAAATTTTAGGAAATCTACAAAAATACAAAGAAATATACTGATATTTAATATACCTGTTCACCCCATCAGTGAGTATCAATAATCCCTATAAGCTTCAATAACAGTCTTTAATTATAGAAGGGTGATTTAAACTGTCATGAAACAGAAGTTGTGAAACTTTTTTCCCTAGGCTAGATTACAAGATTATAAGGTTATATGAATTCTCAGATGACACACTGCAGACATTGTTTTTTCATTCACAATTTTAACTGGTCAATGGTTTTAGTCACCAGCTTTTTTAAATACTTGTTTTAATATTTTTAATATTTGCTTAACCAATAGACAGATATAAAGGGTAACCAACATATATAATTTATTAAAAAGTGATTAAATACTGACTGTAACGATATTTCAGACCATCAGTGAGACTATATCTGGAATTAAAAGAGTAAAACATGCAGACAAAATAAAGTAGTTAAGTGAACTTCATTATAAAAGCGTAATAACCAGTGCTTGAAGAGGGATAACGGTTAAGTGCCCGGCGAACATAACGTTTCAAATCGCGCGTCACTTTAAGCGCTGGTCCTAATGAATCTTTTTCTAAATTCAGAATTTTCATCCAATCTCACCTCGAAAAATATGATTTTTTTTAGCTTTTAGACGACGCCTACGATTATGTATATCAAAACCGATTAAAAACACTGCATTATGCGTCGAAGTTCGGTAAAGTTGGCAACATATCTACATATTCGAACTTAACGTTAACAGATTACCTTCGCTAACTGTTAAATTCATGAGTTCTTAAACCACAAATGATAATAATATTTAATAACAGCATCGTAGACAACCAGCCAACGACTTTCCTTAAAGTCAGCCTGTTTTTCCCTCAGGGACAAAATAACGATAGAAGTTAGCCAGACTTAACGACTAACGGCACTGGTCAGCGCCAAAGTTAAACACTGGTTTAACGATTCAAAAAGGTAAACATTCTAAATGCTGGAACTCAAATATAGTAGAAATAACATATAGTAATGACCAGAATTAGAAAACATGAACTTTACCTGCTTTTTTCGCCTCAGATCGAAGATTGACAGTAAGACTGAAGGTCGAGTGATTCCTCCAGCCCCACTGCGTGCTTGGAGGAGAACGTATCCTTGTGCTAGGGCGGGAATTCCTTCAGTTCGAATATTTAAAATGTTTTTTTTTTTTGTAATTTAAATATCAGCATATTATTATAGTATTATATCACATTATGAAACGGTACTATGAGAATAAATGCGTAATAAAACACCAAACTGAGCAGAACTATTTTGACAAGCGGAAGAAGATGAAGATATCAGTTGACAGTACTATGGAAATACGATTCTTTTGCTCGAATTGATTCTTTCGGGAAGGATGTTTCAACAAACCGGTTCAAAAACTGATTCACCTGCTCTTTTATGCAAACACGCAATGTAGGAAACATATACATATTATATCAATAATAATAATAATAATAATAATAATAATAATAATAATAATAATAATAATAATAATGAACGTGAACTTTTGTACAGTTGTTATTTATATTTTTAATCTGTTAAAAAATATGGCATCATATTAATAATGCCACACACACACACACGCATACATACTGCACATAAACATACATATAGCGCACTGTTTTTGGTGTGTTATGTGAAATAAATCTTCAAAAATATTTTTGTGGCGTTATGCACATTGACATGTTTTTCATGTGATTTTACATAGGATATGTAAATATACAGTCTATTTCTGTAATTTTACAATTTTAAACTGTATTTCAAAATTACGTGAAAAAACTGTAAAATAAAACAGTAAAATTCCGTAAAATAACAGTTTTTTTTTACAGTGTGTGCAATGGAAACTTCAATGTTACAGAAACTCTTACAAATGTCAAATGTAACTGAACATTAAACATTAATAGATGGTTCCTTTCACCCAAAAATATAAAGTAGCATTTAATTTCAACATTTACTCTCCATATCCAGCCATATGCAAAGAATGCTGGGAACTAACAGTCACCTCTAAAATAAAACTGCAAAACTGAGCTTAAAATAAATAGGCAGCCTTCTTTCCTTAATTATTTTAGTTTAATCAGTTCCCCAATTCAAGCACCAAAACTGCTTAAGTCTCCTTAAAAAAAATTAGGAAAACGCATCTTGGTTTTATTAGTAAAAAGTCCTCGTTCTTTTCTATACAACACTGATTCATAATTTCTTTAATGAAATCCACATTATTTTTAATAATCACCTTAATTTTTTTAATGAAAATTACAAGACTCATGATTCACTTTTTACAGTGCGGGGGCGTTCCCAGACCAACCGTCTGTATCTATTGGCCTACTGTACCTCCAGGGGTGTCACTAGGCCCTTTTTAGAGGGGCTTCAGCCCCCCTAAACTTCTGCCGAGCCCCCCTAAAAAAATATTTGATTAATATATTTTTTATCGCTTCATTCCCCTTTAAAAAAAACTCATTTGAAACGGCGGCAAGCTGCGTCAAGTTTCGGCTCCTCCCCTTATCTGAGTCTGCTTGGAGTTAGCGCATTTTTCAATCTTCAGTGGCGCCGAGCAGAGCGAACATCAGAGAGTACAAGGTGTGTGTCGTGTCGTGTGTGCGTGCATTTATTGATAGATCGCTATGATATTACATCTGCATCGGTGCAGTTCTTTGTCATAAATGCATTGCAGTTTACATAATGTAATGTTACTGGAGCATTGGGAGCAACACGGGACGGCTCGGTTTCTCATCCAATACCAATACGTTTCGCTGCGTTCACCTTCAGCCCTATCACACAGTGTGATAGTTGTTTTTTATTCCTACAAAAATGAAGCGATTAACACCCATGAAAACATACTTTAGGAAACGATCATGATTTATTTTATTTATTTACTTTTTAAACTTTAAAACATATTATTTTATATTTTGGCATTACATTATGCTGCCATGCACAGAAATGATTAAAGACACACATTATCTGAAAGCACTAGATGGCCCAGAGAGAGAACATCATTATTATTTTGGAGTTTTTTTTGTTTTGTATTAATAAATATAGTTTTGTATTAAGTAATAATGAATCAGGAGGAGTGTACATACATATATTAGAGTAAGAGTAAAAGGGATTTGTGATTTTCTTTTAAGTACTTGATTTATAAAAGTGGCAAATTGATAATTCATGTTGTTATTTTTAATAAATAGAAATACATATAGAACAGATTAATCACATTGCCAATAGACAGTTACATTAATACACGTTTAGCTGGTTAGTTAAATGATTTGAAATTAAATAGATTTTCACGGGGTGACTTGGTGAATAACCAACCGTATTGTTGATTACAAAGGCTAAAAAGCTTAAAAAATTAAATAATTTATATTTCATTGTTGATGGACTTAGTTACTTAGCTTTCCTGGTAGCTTTGTCTGAGAAAATGATTCATAAATCAACCTATCAGTTGACCCTATGTTTACTTTCTTCACTGACAGACAAAAATAAAAAGCCTATATCAGTCAAAGCTCAGCTTTACGAGGGAAAAGACAGAGCAAGATAAAAACCAAGAGAAAAAGAGTGTGATGCTGATGAGGTGAGAAAAAAAACAGCTGCCCGCACATGGTTTTAAAGCTATTGTCATCCAATTTTTTTGGCCTTCAAAACATCTTAAAATGCACATATGCAGATCAGAGAAATCTAAATTTTCTCGGGGGAGCATGCCCCCGAACCCCCCTAAATACCTCATATTCGGTACCTCACTGATTATAAAACTGTGCCATATGCATGTTACTGGATGAATGAATGAAACTAGTTAATAATGAGCATTAGAGCATAAACTAATTTTTTTTTTTTTTACATTATAGCCTCATTGGGGGCTGAGCCACCCTAAAATGAAAATCCTAGAATCGCCCCTGTGTACCTATATTTTATTATTATTATTATTATTAATATTAATGTAAAACTATTGAAACCATTATAAGTGGACCTCACAGAACAATACAAAAAATACAGAGATAGTTCATTACCCCATTTAAAGGTTGCCGTGTGCAGTGTTGACTTTGTTCCTCTGTGGAAAGTACACGTCCTTGATGTGGATCACTTGACGTGGATCACGTTAGGCCTATACAACCAGTTTGCTTTCCTTTTACACTTTATGCGCTATGCGTGTATTTAATTTAACCTGAGAAATAACTTTTATTGCCATTTTATTTATACAAATAGGTCGTGTTTTTATTATCCGAAATTTATTTATACACTGATTATAAATTCTTGCGAGTGTTTTGTGTGTTAAGAAGAAAGACCGTATTGGATTCAATTACAATAGCGCAACTAAGCGACATTGAATGAAGACATATTAGTTGAAATAATGGAATACTGTCTTGTGATCACTGTGTTTGTTTTGGTCGTTGGTGGTAAGACATTTATTTATTTTTCTATTTTCAACTCTTTACGTTTTTAGTTTCCTTTTACATCAACTCGTAATATCTTCTATTGTGTCTTATCTTGTAGTCGCTGTTTTAAATAATATTTAAATATAATGTCACGATTATCCTTGTTCTACATTTTCGGACATTTGTTATAACTCTTCCTGAAAATGGCGTTGCAGGATTGGTGCAGTAACAGTGAAGTTCCTGCCATGGCTTCTCGTAAACAAAGGCTGTGTCTACATTAATCCAGATGCATTTGAAAACGGCGTTTTCGTTTTAAAACGCTCTCCGTCCACACGGTCTTCAAGCATTTTGCAAACTTTGTCACACCCACACTGAAACATCAGAAAACGTTAAATTCCCAGTTCTTCTGACAGGATTATTTTATTTATGAGAACCCACCATTACACGCTTGTCCAGGTCGCACACACGCACGATTGTGTGTCTGAACTAAAACCCAGCTGATCGTGTTTTGCCGCAAATAGCGATTGCGAGTAAATTTGCTTTCACCTTTGCAGGACTGTGATATGAAGAGTGTACAAAGTAACACATCTGTAACAATAGTACGAAAGTGCATAGCCCATAACCTGCACAATATCAGTATAAACACGGATTTCATCAAAGACGAGGACTTTGATGAGATCACCCAGCAGCAGTGCAGTCTGCAGATGTAGGCGGAGCTGCACGTGTCGCCCCGCCCCATACCTACTCTGATTGGTTCGATCGTGTTTCATAGACAAACTTGATAGGAAATGTGTGCGTAGTTCGTGAAGGATGGAGTTGGTTGTTTAAAAGCTACAAACTCTGTGCAGTTTCACAAAGCCTTCATTATAATGCACAGAATAAATAAATAAAAAAAAACATTAGCCTGTAAATCGCTGTGTCCCTGAAATTGTTTTGTTAAATTAAGCTGATCTTTAGGTCAACCGACGAACAACCCACTACAATGATTTGGGCTGTTATCCACAGTGAATTAATAGAATTATATTATTATATATAGAATTAATTATTAATTAAATCATTTTTGAAAAAATTCAATTTCATATCATCAGAGTATGAGAAAGGAGGTGAAAAATGATGTAGGCTATCAGTATTGTTTTAATATATATAGCATGACAAGACAATTATTATAATTATCTGTCATGCAGTTGATAAATGACACCACAATATGCTAGCCTACTGTGTCTGCTGTGTGCCATTTAATTTTTTTATTAAACTTTCATTTTCTTTACTACATTGCAAAGCATAGACTTTTTCCTCCCCTTTATTTCAGGAAAATATGCTGCTCCTCATTATTTTTAAGGGAAGAAATCGAGAAACTTTTATTTCTACCGTCCAGTGATGATTCTGAAAAGGCATACCTTTAATATGTAACAAACGCAATTTCATGGTCATCATGCTCTTATTTTAGTTGTCTCACAGCCGATTAGTGTGGACATTAGTTGATCAGAGACCATTGGTGGCAATTGTTCAGCGATCATATTAGGCTTACGATGTTTTTGGGAAATGCAGTCCAAGGCTCAAACTATTTGTGATAGCATACAATAATAATAATAATATATGTTTGCGGTGTGTTTCTGTTACTTACACGCAACACTTTTATTTCCAGGTGTGTTTGGTGAAGTGGTGAAAGTGTCCGTAAAGGAGGGAGACAAAGCCACTCTAAACACTGATACAATCAAAAAAGAGCATGACAAGTTGCTGTGGTATTTTGAAGACACTCGGATCGCTCTGATCAATGGACATCCCAACACGAGCTGTTTATATGATGGAGAAGACGGGAGATTCAGAGACAGGCTGAAGGTGGACTATGAGTCTGGATCTCTGATCATCACAAACATCACAACTGAACACACTGGACGTTATGAAGCAGAGATCATCAGAAGTGAGAGTTCAGGAAAAAGACAAAGTTTAAACAGAAACCGCAAATGTGATCAAAAATCACCAAAAAACCCAGCATCAGTCATGATGATAACATAAAATCTTTCAATGTGATCGTCACTGGTGAGTTACTCAATATAATTTACTCTTTAGTGTTTTTCTTCTTCTTCTTCTTCTTCTGAAGACTCTACTGAACTGATGAGCTGAATTTTTCAACATTAATTTAACGTCAATGTGTTGTTTTATTTTTCTTTTTTTTCAGCTGCTCTATCTGCTCAAGTCAAAATCGATGAAGAGCCCCGTATGGAGAAGAGGGAGTCTGACTTGGGTATATTTTCACCCTTCCTTTTTTATCTCTAGAAGGCCAATAACATGCTCCCTCCAAACCTGTAATTCAACACACCATGTGTACTGTACATCAAACTGGAAAGACAAACACGGCAGCTGAATAAACAAATTTAAAGTACATGATGACATTTGACATGTGACTAGTATCATTAAGTCATGAGACAGTGAAAACACATCTCTTGACTTTTCACGAACCTTTCATAAACTACTGAAATTTTGAATAATTTATAGTTTTTACAGAAACACAAGCCTTTTGGACATGCAAAAGTGTCAATAGAGTGAATATATTCAGTGAATATGGAATATAAACACACTGTAATGTTTTCTCTCACTAATGTCTGTGTGTCTTTATCTGTTCTAGATTCAGGTCTGTCTTCAGCTGCTGTAGCAGGAATTGTTGTTGGTGTTATTGCTGTTCTGCTGCTGCTGACTGTTGTAGCTGCTGCTGGTGTGAGCTACTATCGCCGCAGGAGCTCCAGAAATAGTGAGTATTACATGAAGAAACTATAGTGAAAGCGAAACATTATGTTCTTTTATGCAAAATTATTATTTGGCTCTCTGGAATACTTGATTCTGATTGGTCAGTTGTTACATTCCAGATATTTCCTGGTAATGACCTTCATGTTTAATTATTTGTGTGTTTTTTTCACAGCAGTCAAGGAGAAAAACTACAATAAAGAATTACTGCAAAACAATGAGGTAAGACACGGTACTGTAAACAGACTTTTCATCACATCTGTCTTTGATTTTACCTGCACTGACAAAATCATTTTAAAATGTCAAATAAACCTTTTTAACAGAATCTAATTCACTGATAGATGATGGATGTGCTGATTGTGTCTGATTTGTGTTTGAGCAGTGTTCGTTTCTCTAACTTTATCTTCTGTGATTCGTTGTTTTATTACAGGAGGTCCCAAAAGTGTGATTATAAAACAAGAAAAAACAAACTGCTTAAAACATAGCTGAAAAGCTGATAGTAACACTGGACACACTCATTTTAAGGCATTTAAATATTTTTGTTATGTTTTCCATTGCTTTCTTGAATTTGTTTAGATGATGTAGGATGAAGTAACTGTGAAATCTGAGCATTGAAATATGTGCAGCTAAATGTATTTATTCTTCTACATGTTAACTTTGACACCAGCTGTAATCTGTTCTAGAGTACATTACATTTAGGAAAATGTATGTTTATATTTAGATCAGCAGATGAGCATCAGAAGTAGTTATTACAATGAAGGATGGATCCTTAATCCACCGAAGCTCAACAGAGCAGGTTAAGGTTCTGGAAGTAACTTTGAAACTTATTGTTTCTTTGTGCAATAAATAAATATTTGGATGAAATATATATTTTAGGTTCACTTTATGCACACAACAATTTTAGGATTATATACCAGTCAACAATTAGCAAGTTTATGTAAAGGTGACTATAATCAGATGGTTGTACCAAAACATTATGCAAACAAATGCAAACTTGTACTATCACTGTATTAAAACTGTTGCGTTCATTATATCACAGAAGATAAATGATCCTTCTAGCTTTGTCCAATAACTGTAATGTATGTATAATATTACTCAGCATTCTGGAATTTGAGAATCCTAGTATAACATTAAAACACCACATTTCACATTTAGAGATTTCCAGGTTTAAGAAAATGTTGTTTAGACATTTGTTCAGATCAATGATTGAAGTCAGTGGATCCCATTGTGTGAATAATATGTAATGTAATCCATAAAAGCAATTGTAACCTGATTAAGAAATTTTGAAATGTAATATATTTACAAAGACTACTGTGGTTATGTAATCCAGATCACATGAAAAATCAATCAGATGAACAAGTTTTGCATCACATGGTCATTGTTCTTGTTTTCTTTTCTTTTTTTCTTTTTTTGCTTCAAAACAAAGTCTGTAATATTGCATTTCATCTGTATTTATGTGCTTTAGAATATATAAATTGTTAATGTTATTATCGTTTTTTATTATTATTTTTAGTCTTTTAGTCTAGTAGTTTTGGCTTAAATCATTAAAAAGGAATATTTAAAACATGTAAGTATAATGTTGTGAACATTTAATTTGAATTCAATAAATAAAGAATTAACTAAGAATATTTATTAATATTCAATAAGTGAGTGACATGACATTCAGCCAAGTACGGTGACCCATACTCAGAATTCATGCTCTACATTTAACCCATCCAAAGCAAGTACACCCGGCTGCAGCCTGCAGATCGAGGCGGGGCTGCACCTACTCTGATTGGTTCGATCGTCTTTAAAAGACATACATGATAGCTAAAAACGCTGTAAAGTTTTATAAAGCCTTTACTATAATGCAGTTTTTTATTGTTAACTTGACTCACTATGTCTGATTTATTGAATCAAGAGATGTTAGCTGCTGCAAGTTTACTCTTCTTGACCAGATTAATTCACAAATGAATAATTGGGACATTCTAAAAGCGCACTTAACGTTAAATTAGGCTACGTGGCTTTATGCATTAAAACTGTTTTAAAAAGACCAAACTCATTAAACAAATTATTAATAAAACATTCTATTCACAGACAAGCAGATATGAACACAGAATATGAACACAAAGCGTTTAATTTCCACCCATAACCTGCTTGTCTGTAAATAAAATGTGTTATTAAAAATGTTTACTGAGTTTGGTCTTTTTAAAACAGGTTTTAATGCATTACGCCACGTTACACGTTTTCCTTTCAGTCTAATGGTTTTCTATGGGAGGAAAACGCTTAACACGTAATTAAACACATTGTATTCTTATTCTGGACTCATCTGCCTGTCAGTGAATAAGATGCTTTATTATTAATTTGTTTACTGAGTTTGGTCTTTTAAAAACACTGTTTTAATGCATTAAGCCACATTAAACGTAGAATGTCCCGAATCATTCAGCTGATTGAAAAGAATCGGCTCAATGGTCACAAAATGGATATCGGAGAAGATACCAATTTAATATAAATAGATGATACTTTATAAAGTGTATCTCAATATTTGACAGTGGCTGTGAGACTGCACTAAGATAAGAGCACAATTATCATGAAATTGTGTTCGTTACTATAGCAACGGTTTACAGGTATGTCCTTTCAGAATCATCACTGGCCGATAGAAATAAAAGTTTATCGATTTCTTTCAAATAATGAGGAGCAGCATATTTTCCTGATATAAAGGGGAGAAAGAGTCTATGTTTTGCAATGTAGTAAAGAAAATTCATAAAAGATTCATAAAAATTAAATTGGCAGACACATTAGACTATTGCAGTGTCATTTATCAACTGCATGACAGATAATTATATGTAACAATAATTGTCTTGTCATGCTATATAAATAAAAACAGTAATGATACACCCCTTTCATTTTCCTTTCTCATACTCTGATGATATTAAATAATCAAATTTTCTACAATTATTTAATTCATAATTAATTCTTCTATCTGAAGACCTGATCGTCTTACTGTGGATAATCAAACCAATTAATTTACTATATTCGTATGTTAGCCTAAAGATCAGCTAAATTTAACAAAACAATAATTTCAGGGACATGGCGAGTTACAGGCTAATGTTTTTTTTTTTTTTTCTTTTGTGCATTATGAAGGCTTTATAAAACTGTACAGCGTTTTTAGCTTTTTAAACAGCATTCTCCGTCCTACACCAACTACGCACACATTTCCTATCATGTATGTCTATGAAAGACGATTGAACCAATCAGAGTAGGTGTGGGGTGGGGCTGCACGTGCAACCACACCCCAGGTGCAGCCCCGCCTCGATCTGCAGGCTGCAGCCGGGTGCTTCTCATCCAAAGTGCACACACAGAGCAGATGGGGGTTTGATGCCTTGCTCGTGGTGTTGCCAGCCTGAGAACCCACAAGCCTAGGGTTAGGAGTCAAACTCTCTAACCTCTAGGCCACAACTTTCCATACAAAGTGTTAAGTGACACTGAAGGATTAAAAAAAAACACACATGATTAAGTGATTAGGTGCTGATTCAGCATTAGTGAACACCATAAAAAGCAGATTTACTGAAAAAATGAAACAAAAATATAAAAAGGGAAGAGGTGAGTAAAAACACAACTAACTGATTTCCAGCCACAGACTTGCATGAAATCAACTGAAATAAAAGAAGTCTTGACTTTTTCCTCAACGATGCTGACAAACAACATAAAACTTGTTGCAATGCATGCTGGTACCACCAATCAAACTCCGTGACTCACAGTTTTTTTGGTAACTTTAGTTGTGATGTTCAGAGTTGATCTGTTTATCTGAATTTCTTGATTGTCACCATTGCTGTGATTGACACACTGATTCTTGATGTGTTTGTGTCTTTATGCTAATATGCTCATGTGTTAGTTCTTCTTTTTGTGCAAAATAACTTTCTCCTTCAAATGATCTTAACAGTGCTGAATCTCTGTCCTTGTCACGTGACCTACACTGTAAAAAAAGTCAGTAAAATATACAGCAAAACACTGTCAAATTCCAACGGTAATGGAGCGTAAAACCAAAAACTTCCTTTTACTGTATTAAATAGATTGAATAACCGTTAATTGTGAGACTGGATAAAAATTTGTTTTTTACTGTAATAAAATGTTGAAATTATAAATATTTTCTGTGAAAACAAATAAATATGCATACATTTTACAATTAAATATTGTAATGTTGAAAATGTCTGAAAACCGTAGATTTTACGGTATTATTTGAGTAAAACTACATCTTTTGGGGTTGTGCACATTGGAATTCACAGTATAAATCTGTAGATTTTTAAGCAAACAAAAACATCAATTTTTACAGAAGCAAGATGTTAAAAAATAAGAGACAGAGTGAGTGTTCATCACTGTTCTTCATGTGTTTGTTGTAACAGGTGAAATTAAGTCAGTGTCAGTGAAGGAGGGCGAATCTGGTACTCTACACACTGATCTCTCTGAAATACAAAGAGATGATTTGATCCTGTGAATGTTTGGAGACCATGAAACAATCCATAAACCATGAAATCCATAAAACAGCCAAACAGTTGTATACAAATGATGCTGATGAGAGATTCAGACACTGACTGAAGCTGGATCAGACTGGATCTCTGATCATCACAAACACCAGAACCACAGACTCTGGACTTTATGAACTGAAGATCAGCAGCAGCAGACACATCATAAACATAAAAATAATGTTTCGTTTTGATTAAAAGATAACATTAAACATCAGAGAAACCCTTAGAATTCAGATTTGTATTATTATTATTATTATTGTACTCTCATTATACCATTATGTAGCCTCTATTACAGTTATTTATGCATTTATGTTTTGAGCTGCGCGTGTTGAAGATGAACAGTAGAATGAAGCAGTAGGTTTTTAATAAATGGGATTTAACTCATCGTTTATCTCATATAGAATATGCTTCTTTATTTATACAACATAGCGTTAACATTACAACTTATATGCTGTCTGCACTGAATGCACATGAACGTGTCTGCACGGCTCTGAGTGAACTCCTTTTGTCGAAGCATTCTTCATGCAGCTAAACTATAAAGATTCACAGCACTTTATTACAACAGTGTTCTCATTATAATGTTATGTATACAACAGTTCCAGTCATAATTATTAATATTCTGCATTGTGGTTTGTTCTGCTCGTGCTGTATGCTGAAGAGATAATGACCAGAGTACAATGAAACAATTACAGCAGCACAACTCAAGCAAACCCATTTTAAATGAGATAGTAATATATACTCAATATATTTAAATCAGCCATTATATTATGAAATCAATACTGATCGAAAAAATCCAGTCTTTCACTCTGTGTTAATTTGAGTCTTGTTAAAGTTTTAAATGATATGTTGTATTCTTTGATTATAATCTTGTTGAATGATCTGTTGATGCAAGTTGTTTGCTTACATTACAAAATGTTCCTTTTTATATGCTATAATACATACTTAGATTGAATGCAGCTGCTAGAGTTCTTAGCAGGTCAAGAAAATATGATCATATTACCCCAATTTTACAGTCTCTGCACTGGCTACCTATTAAGTTCCGTATCAGTTATAAATTATCACTACTTACCTATCAGGCCCTAAATGGTTTAGCTCCTGCGTACCTAACTAGCCTTCTACCACGCTACAATCCATCACGCACCCTAAGGTCACAAAACGCTGGACTTTTGGTAGTTCCTAGGATAGCAAAGTCCACTAAAGGAGGTAGAGCTTTTTCACATTTAGCTCCCAAACTCTGGAATAGCCTTCCTGATAATGTTCGGGGTTCAGACATACTCTCTTCTGTTTAAATCTAGATTAAAAACACATCTTTTTCGCCAAGCTTTCGAATAATCTATCTCTTAAAGTGTGACTGCAGTTGTATCTGATCAAATGCGCATTCTTATTCTTTATCTTGGGTTAAACTAATTAATTTTACTTTGTTGGATCAGCAGCTATGCTAATGATGTCTCTATTTTGCCACGGGATTTACATCCTGTCATATGCACACAAACTGAAAGTCACTACTTTTTAAGTTACTACTAAATATTGTAGAAACGTAATTTTCTGTAAAGTTGCTTTGTAATGATTTGTATTGTAAAAAGTGCTATACAAATAAACTTGAATTTAATTGAATTGAATTGATAATGAAACGCGCTGCAAACCACACTGTAAAACCCGACAAGTAAACTTAACTCAAACCGTTTGAGTAAACAGATTGCCTTGATTTAAACCATGTAAGTTTTAAAACTTTGCATTCAAGTAATTAAGTGATTAACTAAGTGCTGATTGTGAATTAGTGATGAACACCTGCTGTTAACAAACAGAATCACTGAAGAAAAGAGAAACACAAGAACTACTACAACTGACTTCAGACACAGTCTTAGATGAAATCAACTGAAATAAAATACATGAAATCTCTCAAGATCTGATTAAACAACCCCACAAACAGCATCACCAGCTCCACTTATTAATAACCAGGCTGACTTTATTTCTGTCAGACGTCTACAGAAGATCTTATTGAGAATGACCTAAGGATTAGATGTTGATTTATTGTTTCATTTGAAGTAACCATGTTAGAGATCAGTGTTTGCTTTAGTTGGGCTCTTAACCCTTGATTTCTGTCTTAGTCTTTTCTCTGGCTGTTATAACCGTGTGTTTCTAAAACATATTTGTTGTAGTTCAAAAGCCCAGAAAACCCGTACCTAGGCTGTTATACTTTATATTGGCGATGATGATCATCAATTATTGAACTGTATGGAGTCTAATCTCTGATAAAATAGGTATTGTGTAATTTGATTCATTATAGTAAAAGTGATTCTAAGAGCCAGTGGTTCTGTGATAATCAGTTAATCTGAATGACCTTTCAAATAGTGTGGTCTTCTACGGTGTCAAACAGTCACACAAAAACATCAATAATCAGAATATGAACCTCAACAATGGTGACCATAAAAAAAAAATACTGCAGAGCATGCTGGGAGCCATGGATGAGTTTTGTACTACAATAGAACCCAGCATGTTTTTTTATGGTCACCATTGTTGAGGTTCATATTCTGATTATTGATGTCTATGTGTGACTGTTTGACACTTAGAAGACCAAACTATTTGAAAAGTCATTCAGATTAACTGATTATCACAGAACCACTGGCTCTTAGAATCACTTTTACTATAATGAATCAAATTACACAACACCTATTTTATCAGAGATTAGACTCCATACAGTTAAATAATTGATGATTACCATCACCAATATAAAGTATAACAACCTACATCTAGATACAGGTTAACACCTGATAGCACTTCTTCTGGGCTTCTGAATTACAACAAATGTGTTTTAGAAACACAAGGTTATAACAGCCAGAGAAAAGACTTAGTTGGAAATCAAGGGTCAAGAGCCCAACTAAAGCAAACACTGATCTCTAACATGGTTACTTCAAATGAAACAATAAATCAACATCTAAACCTTAGTTCATTCTCAATAAGATCTTCTGTAGACGTCTGACAGAAATAAAGTCAGTCTGGTTATTAATAAGTGGAGCTGGTGATGCTGTTTGTGGGGTTGTTTAATCAGATCTTGAGAGATTTCATGTATTTTATTTCAGTTGATTTCATCTAAGTCTGTGTCTGAAGTCAGTTGTAGTAGTTCTTGTGTTTCTCTTTTCTTCAGTGATTCTGTTTGTTAACAGCAGCTGTTCATCACTAATTCTCAATCAGCACTTAGTTAATCACTTAATTATTTAATTGCAATGTATATCTTCTTTCAGTGAACTCAACTGAATTCAGTTCAGAGTACTCATAACTGTTAGTTTTTTCAACTTAAATGGTTTAAGGCAATCAGTTTCCTCAAATGGTTTGAGTTAACATAACTTGTCAGGTTTGAGTGAGGCTGTGTCTGAAGTCAGCTGTAGTTCCTTTCTCTCTTTTCTTCAGTAATTCTGTTTGTTAACAGCAGGTGTTCATCACTAAACTCAATTATCACTCAATTAATCACTTAATTACTTAATTGCAATGTACATCTTCTTTCAGTGAACTCAACTGAATTAAGTTCAGAGTACTCATAACTGTTAGTTTTTTTAACTTAAACGGTTTAAGGCAATCGGTTTCCTCAAATGGTTTGAGTTAACATAACTTAAGGATATCTGTTTACTCAAACCGTTTGACTTAAGTTTACTTGTCGGGTTTTACAGTCAAGGCAATCGGTTTACTCAAACGGTTTGAGTTAAGTTAACTTGTCGGGTTTTACAGTGCATCACACCACATGCAAATTAAGAATCAATTAATGAAGCATTGCAAATTTATTTTCATAAACCTTGAAATTATATTTAGCTGAGGATATTAAAGTTAGCCATCTTAAGTAAAGTTTTACATTTAATTATGTAATTATTCAGCTTATTCAGGCTAAAAAACACCATGAAAAAAAAAAACATCACCTTTCAGTTCACCAACAACTCCACTGACCAGTAGCCACTGCACGATAAGCAAATCCTAGCCGGGTCCGACACTTTTTGACGTTTCCTTGAAACATTTCCATTGTGGTCAGTGCTATTTGCACCGCTTTTGTTAATTGCATGTGTTGTGAGGATTTGCAGCGCATTTTGGTATGTGCATGTGTTGTGAGGATTTGCAGCGTTTCCTAATATGCATGTGTTGTGAAGTATTTGCAGCACGTTTCGTTATATGCATGTGTTGTGAGGATTTGCAGCGTTTCTTAATATGCATGTGTTGCGAAGGATTTGCAGCACGTTTCGTTATATGCATGTGTTGTGAGGATTTGCAGCACGTTTCGTTATATGCATGTGTTGTGATGATTTGCAGCGCGTTTCGTTATATGCATGTGTTGTGATGATTTGCAGCGCGTTTCGTTATATGCATGTGTTGTGAAGGATTTGCATTTCGTTATATGCATGTGATGATGTGATGATTTGCAGCGCGTTTCGTTACATGCATGTGTTGTGATGATTTGCTGCATGTTTCGTTATATGCATGTGTTGTGATGATTTTCAGCGCGTTTCGTTATATGCATGTGTTGTGATGATTTGCTGCACGTTTCGTTATATGCATGTGTTGTGAAGAATTTGCAGCCGTTTCCTTATATGCATGTGTTGTGATGATTTGCAGTGCGTTTCGTTATATGCATGTGTTGTGAGGATTTGCAGCACTTGTGTTGTCAAACGGATGAAGATGTTTTTTTTTTTGTATTTGCTGGTGTTTTTTCAATTTGCATGTGCTTTCTTAAATTGCAGCACGTTGAGCTATCTTGGCCACCGTACGAGAGAGTAGGATGCGCTCACTGTCGCATTCGTGGAGCCATTAGAGCAGTGGTCTGTACTCAAGTTTTTGCCAGCGCTTGCACGAGTGCGTTTGCCTCTCGGGGGATTTGAACAAGCTTAATGCGATGCATTCATGGCGGTTTCTGTTCTTGCCTGATCCTTGAGGGGATAAAGTGCTCGATTAGAGAATGTATGGCTTTCAGGAGAGATAACCAGGCTGAAAGATTGCATTGAGAATGCCATGATTCCTTTGAGAATTTAGCGCCTCTCACCTGCATTTTGGTCTCGCGGCTGCCGAGGCAGTTATTCAGGCCGATCACGGGGATTGTAGGCGGGGCATGGAAGGAATCTGACGAGAAATTATTTTTTCCATAATTCATTATATAGAATAGAATAGAATAGAATAGAATAGAATAGAATAGAATAGGAACTGTGTATAATGTGGGTTATCTACATTATTGGTGAAGGAGGCTCCTGATTTGGTGTAAAAAAAAAACAGCAAGTTTTTTGAGTTGTTAGGCTCTTGTTTGAGCCTCCTCTGAGCCTCCTCATTCTCTCAGCCCAGATTTTGAGGCTCTCTGTGAGCCTCCCTGATTAGCTGTCCTGGTGGATTGCTAGGCTGAGATAACAGTTCCTGGTGCTCTCTACAGAGCTGTGGAGCTGGTTCGACAGAACTATTAGTATGTAGGCTCTATTGTGAGCCTCACTAATATGTCTAGCGTTTAGTGGTCAGGTCTCCTCTTATTTTAGAGAGATGTTATGTTGAGTCCTCCACCATTAAGTCAAGTCAAGTCACCTTTATTTATATAGTGCTTTAAACAAAATACATTGCATCAAAGCAACTGAACAACATTCATTAGGAAAACAGTGTGTCATAATGCAAAATGACAGTTAAAGGCAGTTCATCATTGAATTCAGTGTTGTCATCTCTGTTCAGTTTAAATAGTGTCTGTGCATTTATTTGCAATCAAGTCAATGATATCGCTGTAGATGAAGTTACCCCAACTAAGCAAGCCAGAGGCGACGGCGGCAAGGAACCAAACTCCATCGGTAACAGAATGGATAAAAAAACCTTGGGAGAAACCAGGCTCAGTTGGGGGGCCAGTTCTCCTCTGACCAGACAAAACCAGCAGTTCAATTACAGGCTGCAGCAAAGTCAGATTGTGCAGAAGAATCATCTGTTTCTTGTGGTCTTGTACTGGTGGTCGTCTGAGACAGGGTCTTTACAGGGTATCTGTATCTGGGGCTCTAGTTGTCCTGGTCCCCACTGTTTTTCAGGGATGTAGAGGTCCTTTCTAGGTGCTGATCCACCATCTGGTCTGGATACGTACTGGATCCGGGTGACTGCAGTGACCCTCTGATCTGGATACAGACTGGATCTGGTGGCTGCTGTGACCTCGGAATAAAAGAGAAACAGACTAATATTAGCGTAGATGCCATTCTTCTAATGATGTAGCAAGAAAATTGGGTGGTTTGGGAAGTGTTCCCGGTTCCGGTTTACCTAATTAATGCAGCCTGCAAATCCTTTAACGGATTTGAATATTAAAAGCATATTAGTATGTTATGTGTAAGCGAGGTTAAAGAGATGGGTCTTTAATCGAGATTTAAACTGCAAGAGTGTGTCTGCCTCCCGAACAATGTTAGCTTAAGAGCTCCTCAATGAGGTTGGGTGTTGTTAGGCTTCCTCTCGTTTAAGAGAACTATTCTGCTGAAGCCTCCACTCCCTAAAGCTCCGCTTAGACAACACTATTGGTTTGTAGGCTCCTTTTTTGTGAGCCTCGCTAACTGTCTTTAGCGCTGAGTGTTGTCAGGACTCCTCTCACTCTAGAGATTCATCACTCTGAGGCCTCCACTCTTAAGAGCTTCTCTAAGAGGGTTGAGTGCTAGGCTTCCTCTCGTTTTAGAGAGTCATCCCACTGAAGCCTTCACTCTTCAGAGCTCCATCATGGGCAGTGGTATGAGTTGTATGCTCTTTGTTGAGCCCCGCTAACTGCCTCTGGCGCTGAGTGTAGCCAGTTCTCCTCTCGGTTTAGAGAGCCATTATGCTGAGACCTCGACTCTTAAGAGCTCCCCTCCCAGGGTTGAGCATTGTAGGTTTCCTCTCGTTTGAGAGTCATTCTGCTGAAGCCTCCGCCCCCCAGAGCTCCGCCTAGCCAGAAGAGACCTCACTAACTGCCTTTGACATTACATTATTTTAAATGAGAGATTACGGTTATAAACATGAGCCCCGTCCAAAAGGCAAAGGGGGAGGTGTTGCTTCAATTAATAACAATGTATTCAGGACTTCTCAGAGGGCGGGCTTCAAGTATAACTCATTTGAAGTAATGGTGCTTCATATAACATTATCCAGAGAAACAAATGTTAATTATAAATGTGATGTTTGTACTGGCTACTGTATACAGGCCACCGGGGCACCATACAGACTTTATTAAAGAGTTTTATTGATTTTTATGTCCGAGTTAGTTCTGGCTGCAGATTTAATAGTTTTAATAGTTGGTGATTTTAATATCCATATTGATAATGAAAAAGATGTATCAAAGTCAAAGTTCCTTTATTGTCCCACAAGGGGAAATTGGATTTGCAGCAAATGCTCCACATAAAACACATAAACATACAACAACACTCACCATCAAGACCAACCAGCAGAGAAGGAATTCACAATAACGCCCAATGTACATAATGCACAAATAAATAAATAAATAAAATACAGGACACGAAAAAATGCAACTTGTGTAAGTTATTATAAAGTACTAAGTGCCATTAAGGTGCCTCACAGCTGACGGAATAAAAGATATTTGCATCGTCTTTGTTTTGCAGCTAGGAACTCGAAAGTGCCCCTCAGAGGGCAAAAGCTCAAACTCTGTTCTAAGGGGATGATCCTGTGAATGAGCTATGACGCTAATCAACAAGTGTAGACAATAAACTACAACATGAATAACAGGAAAAACACGTTTTAAGAACATCATGCTGTGAGTAAGGTGATGTAAAATACACAAGTGTTGCAGTCCTGTTCTGAGTCAATGGCCCCTTGATGACCATTAGGTAAAGTATTTTTGGGAAACGATGGATCAATGGGAATAATGCTTCAGTACAAATCATGTTACCCACTAATACTGTTCATGCGGCACAATCTGGTGACCTAAAAATAATCACACAAAAATTAAATACAGATTTTGCTCAATAAAGGTGATGTTTTCCTCTCAATGTAGGGTAGGTGATACTTGCCATCGCTGGATCTCCTGCGGCGATAGAAAATCACACCAAGAGCAACAGCTGCAGTCACCAGCAGAAGAACAATAACAGACAGACTTGCTACAACACCCAGAGACAGACCTGAATCTGGATCAAAAGAGAGACCGTCATTAGTGTGTATGAGTGAATGAGTCAGACTGATCTATATCATCATTTATATTCCACTGTATGAGTCCAAATGTCTGAATATCTCAATGACACTTACTAATGACAGTAACGTCGAAGCTCTTTACACTGCTGATGCTGCGGCGGCGACGACGACGACGATTATTGCTGCTGCTGATCTTTAGTTCATAAACGCCAGAGTCTGTGATCCTGATGTTCCTGATGGTCAGAGATCCAGTCTGACGATCCAGCTTCAGCCTGTCTCTGAACCTCTCAGGACAATGAAAGTCTGTGCAGGTCTTGTTGGGATCTCCAGTGATTTCAGCGATGAGAGTGTCATTAAAATACCAAGTCATCACATGATTTGGTTGTTTTATTACTCCAGGATCTAGAGTAACAGATTCTCCCTCCTTCACTGACTTTCTCTTCGTTTTATCTCGTTCAGCAGCAGAAACACCTGAAAAACATACCAACAACTGCTGGAGGACCATTTTGGGGAAAGAAACTCCACAACAAGAATCTGCAAATCTGCAAATTGCATGTTGGTAGGGTCGGTGGTCTCATGATGAAAATGTAGCCTACTTATGGGAATGTTTTCGTGAGATGTGAAATACGTACCAATAAGTATATAAGTATATATCACTGCAGTTTTCAACAGAAATGTCCAGTAAATGTCACTAAAACAGTGCTTGATTTTTTTCTTGAAATTTTCTTGCTTTTTTTTTATCTTTCTCTTTCATCGCAATTCATATTTGTTCACGGGATTCGAACCCAAATCTTCTATATACGTACAATACAGTGCTGGCTAAGCTACCGAGCAAGCTTGTTACATCCAGAAAGTGTCCAAAAAGGTTTCCAAAGGTACGTTTTTATCATGTGATCATGTAGCAAGTAGGTTTTGTTTTTTATTATTGACCTTCAGCAGCAACCTTTATTTGTAGGGGCACAAGATGGCACTTTGCTAAAGTAATGCATTTTTTTTTTTGCTTGTTGCTGTTACATATGGACTAGGAGCAGGCAGAGGCGAGGATCTAAGGGCATGGAGTGCTTTAATACGGCAAAACATACAGGACACTGGGAGCCAGGGAACACAGGAAGATGGATGAACACGAAACACTGCCTTACGAACAACGAGTGGAACACAAGCACTATTTACACACAAAAGAACACGCTAACAAGATAACAAGCAGGCGTGTTAAATAGGAAACACCCGGGGAATCTAATCATGGGCAACCAATCAACAAAAGCACTACAAACGAGGCACAGGAAATACTTCAAAATAAAAGTCCAGACAGGGCACAGATAACACGTAACAACTGCTGTTCTACAACCAACTAAATCTATCAACTTACCAACAGAAAGACCATTTTTATTTAATTTAAACTGTTATGGGCTGCACAGTAAATTTGAAATCCGGAAAACAACACCATAGGAGTTATTTTCAACACTTTGAAAGTGTATATATGAGAACCACCTACAAAGTGTTAAATTAACACTTTCAAACGTGTTGCTTCATGCAACACCAATACAGTGTTAAAATCTGAACACTAAGAGAGTGAAATATTAACACTGATGCAGATAAAAACAACACTGTTACAGAGCTGGGTGTAGCTTTGAAGCAAACACTGACAGAGTTAAAATTCTACACTATTCCGGTGTTGACATGACACTTTGAAAAAATGAAAATCACAATATACCCAATGTATAAAAGAGTCAAAATTTACACCATCCTGGTGTTGATAGAAAACTTTTTTGGGAGTTATTTATGGATCTGCATTACCTACTAAAAAAAAACTAAAATAAACTAGAAATTCACTATGAAAAAACGTCACTGTCAAGGTTTCAAAACTTTATTTCAGCACAGAGCAAGAAACCATAAATGCCATGAAATTATTACAAATAACAGTCCACGACGATGTAAAAAAGATGGTCATTGCCATAGGACATTTGTAAATCAAATGGCTTGTAGTACATAAATTCCTCAGGATCACAAACCAGACCAAATTTCTTACCAGGATATAAACCATGTACAAGTTTTAGGTGCCGAATTAATTTAGCTATTGTAGCAAACAGTGATTTACAGACATAGCATCTAAACATCTTTTAAAAACTTAGCTCTAAGCTCCTTTACTCTCGGGCTGTCACTTAAGGTGCCAACATCAATTTTGTACACTGTAGTCTGGAGAAAAGTGTACACATTTTTGAGTGGAGGATCAAAACTGAGACTGAAAACAAAATGAACCTTGAAGAGTTCATCAATGGCAGCCAGTGAAGAGGATTCTTGACAGGGGATGAGCTTTTTATCCACCACAATGAAGTAGTGACTGATGGCTTCCTTGCTGCTCCCTGAGGCAAGAATGTATGGCTGACGATTCTCTTCCAGCTCAAGGTGTTCCTGTATACTCCTGCATGCCTAAATGGGGAAAAATTAAGTCTATGGATAATAATGATAAATTAATAAGAACAGCTTTATCAGTTAAAATTTATTTGCGACTTTTTAGCTTAATTGCACATCATAAAGACCGGGAAGCACTCCAAATCAAAACAGTACATGCACGAATAACTGTTAATTTTAGTTTAGATTTAGATCAGATTTAGATTCATTTTACATTTATCATTTTACAGTTTATCTAGTAGTAAAAAATAAGATGAAGAAATTACTGAATCAATTCCAAGTGTAACATTATAGCCCTTGTATTTTGGCACCAGTGTACCAGATACCTACTTTGTGAAACACCACCAGATGGTCGATAATCTGTGAAATACTGATCCTTTGGATTTTCTTTCTTCCTAAAGCCTGGGGTGATAGGAGATGCAAAAGTAAAAGGAAGGATGATACATCACTGTCCCACTCTGAAAAAAATAAATAACTTTGTTAAATATCTACACAAAAATGAGTATGTATAGTATAATTTCACTGCAAAGTCATTGGAAGTTTCACCTGGGGAATCCTGTGCCTCGCTGCTTTCTTTGCTCTGTTTGGCAGATGACAGTAATCTTTTCAGCAGTGGAGTGGAAGTCAAGGTTTCTCCTAGTCTGATAACCTTTGCTTTGAAAACTGTCGGCCACCTTTCCAAAAGTCTGGAAGCAGTTTCTGACCCAAAGAGGAGTGTGATTCCTGAAGAATCTGAAGCAGTTTGAAGAAAACACAAAGAAATTACAATATATTGTGATTACAATAATGTGGTAAGTTTCAACAATGCAGACCATTTGACAGTTCTCTGATGCTAACATTTCAATTTTAGTAAAAAATGATAGAAAATCCATACCAATCCTTTAGTGTCCAGGAATCGAGGAAAAACAGAGAGATTGGTGGTGGATCCCTCTGGATCATGGATAAGGCGCTGTCTGTATTCAAACGTTGCCTTCATCTTCTGCATGATGACCTCACGTTCACTTGTATGATTCATCAAAGAGATGGCCTCTACACTTTGATCATTATCTAGCTGAAGTTCTTGGTAACATAGCTGTCTGTCAAGCAAAGGACCTCCCTTTTCTTCTGTTTTTGGATCGTCCTTATTTCCAGAAGGTCTTGTCCCCCTTTGTACTGTCTTGAGGCGCCATGACAAGAATCCAGTGTTTTTTTGGCCATCATAGAAATGTTCCTGTTGAAATGACACAAATTCTTAATTTAACCCTTAATTAAAAATGAAAACATCTTTAGACATTTCCAACTGAGCACAAAATATTAAATGTCCGATCAGTGATAATGACTTACATATCCAGTCCTTCCTTGGGGATCTCTGAGTGAGGGAAACAAGGTGATAATTCCCAATCCATACTTCTGTTTGGTAAGTCGATGTGGGACCCTTCTGAAGAATTGGAACACTCAATGTTACTTTACGCTGATAGGAAATGTTTAAGAACATTTAATTAAACTAACTTTTAGGGAAAAAAAAAGAAAAGAAAAATTTGGACAATTTGCACAAATTTGTATCACCCAACTACATCTATCTACTTCACAATCTATAGAGGATCAAAATCACTAACAAACTGAATAATGCATGAACCGAATTATATTTTTATAATTACCCTTCTGTCTCCATCATGTGTGCAACTAAGATGTTCACCATCACTTTTCTTGTGTCATCACTAATTGTGCCTGTATCTTCATACTCCTTAAGCACATTTCCTCCACCTGGTCTTGTCTGTAGAATTTGTTTTATCAGCTATAAAAAAGGAGAGGATTATTAACAGATACTATTATGAGAGAAGATAGTGCAGTAATATCTAAATTACCCTTAAATATGACCCTGATCTAAAAAATATTACCATTATATATGGGGATAAAAAAACCTTAATGAAACTGAATATCATGATGAGTAAAACACCCAGTGTCTGTGTAAGGCTACTGGGACTCACATCTCTGGCCTGTGCTTGTTGTGATGCCACATCATCATCATCATCCTTTCTGAATCGTTTTGGACTAAACCAGTCACTCTCTTCACTGCTTTTTTAAGTTAGAGACAGTGTATCTGTATCCAAGCTGACTGAAGACTGAGGTGTGGAAGATCCTGTTAACGTTAAAACTGGGGTTAATAGATGTCATGTTAGTATATATAAATACAGAATTATAAAATAACAAAAAAAAAATTAGAATTTTTAAATCCAGGACATTGGTTGTTGAAATAAAAAGACTGAATATGACCCTTGCCATTTGTTTACTTTTTAGAAATACATTGTTGTACACCTACAATATTTTGAACACTGAACATATTAAACACTACCAGTACTCATTCATAAATTGGGATACAGATCATTCAGCAGGTTCTGTCAACTCATTTATGACTAAAACCAACCCACTGGTGGACATTAGATCAGGAAACACATCTTTATCCACCTCTGTACCAGTTTCATCTGTAACTGTAACAGCAAGGTCGTCTGGAATTGAGAACTTCTCTTTCACTGCAAAACAAAACATCTACCAATTTTAGGTCAAGTTTTATTCATAATTTGACAAAGATATAAAAAACATATAGATTTAATTATTATGATATTAAATATCACTCACCCTCTGCTAGAAATAAATCAAAGCACGTCTCTGAGATTTTTATGAATTTCTTCCTATTCCGAAATTGTGCTTTGACAATCATTGTAATTAAGCACCTGAACTCCTGGCTTGTAGAGGAAAAAACACATCTTACTGGTTTGCTACAAACACAGACTCAATTTGAAACAAGATTGTGAAAAAATAAAAATATCAAAACGGCAAAGATACCAATTAAATTGAAATAGGTTAACTTTTTATCTGTTATAACCCCTCATTTACAAGACAAAACGGGCACTTTTGAGAAATGATACCATTTTCGTCTCCGTGTAAACTTTCACACTCTCCTCCTCCTGCAGTCTAAATAAGCGCGCGGTTTCTTCATCTATTGTATCCGGAAAGACTTGCAATACAGTTTTACGCTACGTACAGCGCCCCAAAGGTCAACCCTAGTTATTGCGGATACATTTAACATAAAAATATCAGTTTATAAATTGGTTTTAATTGTCGAAATTGTCCACTTTTCTCAAATGAGACTTCCCCGATGACGTATGCAGCCTTCAAATGCGATCTTCGGGGGACGCAGCCTTCGAAATGAGACAGCAATATATTCCACGACTTTGTTAATACGAAAACACATATTACATTTTTTGCCCCTTAAAATGTAATAGAGTACTTTAATTCACTAAAAAAATTAAACTAACGTTAATCACGTCTGACCATAGACTGTATAAAAACACAAATCATATAATGCTGCTCAAACGTCGACATTAAAACGTATCATTAAGTTACCACAGTTCAAAACCATGAAGGTCCCAGAAGCATGGTCAACGATCAGCAGATATCCAAGCCAAATCTTATAAACAAAATCTGAACAATCTTTTTTTTAGGCCAGTAACCATATTGATATATAAATTTTCTGTTAACGTTAGAAGACTGCAGAAATTCCACGTGCCACAGTTCACCTGTAAAATGGCGCGCGCGTGACTTTAGAAACATTTTGAAAAGAACACGATCAGACTTTAATCAATAAAAAATACTGCTGTGTGCGACACGCGAGATGACAGTTGAAACTACTAACGTTAAGTTACATTCAAAGCTTTAATTCGTTGATAAAGGGGCATGACACAGGATGAATTTACCAAAAGCAAATGTCAGAGCTCGTTGGCTTTCTCAATCACTATTATAATTATCTGTGATTGAATTATAATGATTATATACAAATTATAAATTAGAATAAATTCACAGTCTGTATCTGTATTATAACATTAAATTTAAAGACTTACCACAACTCTTCCAGCGAAGTAAAATGGCGTCCGCATGTTGTCTGTTTCGATAAAAAAATGACGTCTGTCTGCACGTTAATGGAGGTGTGGCTTGATTAACTCTGAATGAGAGTTGACGTTTGCAACTATGTAAAATAACACCAACTCTTATTTGAAACCTGACACTTCTGGTGTTAGACCCATTCTGTTCAGTGTTGATCCAACACTTTATTTTAACACTTTATTGTAACACTGGAAAATCAACACTGGTAAATTTACTGTGTGTGTTTCCCAAAAGCATCATAAGCCTTGAAACCAATGGAGCTATACGATAAACTTACGATGTTTATGATACTTTTGGGAAATACATCCCCGATGTAGCTACAGCTAAAGATAAAGAGCAGCTCTAATTCTCACTGCTTTAAAAGCTTTTACAAATGTATAAAATCCAAACATTTGTTAAATTACTCACCACGGACAGAAAGACTGAAGGTCTTTTCACTGATGCTGTTGCTGCTGAAGATCTTCAGTTGATAGAGTCCAGAGTCAGTGTTTGTGATATTTGTGATGGTCAGAGATCCAGTCTGATGATCCAGCTTCAGTCTGTCTCTGAATCTCTCAGTTCCTTCATTACACTGAACATCTGTACAGGTCTTACTGGGATCTCCATTGATTTGAGCGATGCGAGTGTCATTACAGTACCATCTGATTCTGTCTTCTTGGTTTTTCTTAACACCAGTGAGTAGAGTGACTGAATCTCCCTCCATCACTGACACTGACACATCTGTCTCAACACTAGACACACCTAAAGATAAAAATAAACAAATAAAAAAAATCAACAGACAAACTTTAAAAACCACAATAAGACTCAAATAATGAAAAAAAAAGAAAAAAAGGCTATATATGTATTTTCGTTTTTACAGCTTGAAAGCACCATACACATTTTTACGTCTTATATTATCTACATCAACAAAAACGTAAATTCTTCATCTCAAGATATGGATGAGACATTTTTATACAAAGTCACTAGACCTGATCATTTACAGGACAATTTTTTCAATAGTTTTGCCAGGAGTATAAAAATATAGCCTATTTATATATTTTTGTCATTCATGATCTGAATTGGCTCTTGCCGCACACACAAAACACGTATTGAAAACTATAACATTTCACTTCATTTCATCTTTCAAACGAACTTATAGGCTACATAATATAATAAAGGTTTGTCAAATACAAAGCAAATAGATCTGGCGCATAATAAAACGGCGTCATTCATTTTCGGTTTATCGATCGGAAAAGAGATTGATTTGATAAAATGTCTTACCATTGTGCATTAAAAACAATCCGACTGACAGCAATATAAAGGTAAACTTCATTTTCACCGCTTTCATCATAAAGAAGACTCAAACGAAATGTCCTCCTCCTTCTTCAATATTAATGAGCACAAAGTGAAAGTGAAAGTAACACCGAGTCTACACAGAACAAAAGACAATAGAAGCCATTCTAATCAGTGACGCTTTCTCAACGGGAGGCGGCGCGAGCAGCAAGACGACACGATGAATCTCGGCAAGTAAACTGGTGCTTTGTTTGTGAAGAACTGATAGACAAATGACACAACAGCTATAGGCTGTCTACAGGAAGCGAAAATACCACCAGTGATGGGAGCTTTCAAACACTTCGTGAAGCGAAGGAATCTTTTGTTTCGATTCAGTTGTTCGGAACTCGTATCAAAACTGTATCGAATTGGTTTCGAAACATTTCGAAATACCGACGTTTCGCTTGCAGATTGCATTGTTCTGGTTAATCAGTGTAATAGAGTTAATTAATTAATAATAATAATTTAAAAAAAAATGTCTGTGCCGGTTGGGACCGTTTTCTCAGCTTCCTGCATGAAGTCATTTTCCTGTGGCTTTGTTGTAAGAAAAAGTCCAGATCTCTTCACATGCACAAGTTGTTTGTTCACCCAACAGATCAAACAGCATTATTTCTGTCGAAATCAGACCCTAGCAGGTTTCTGTTTGGCTCTGAAGTGAGCTGAAGAACTGTGTGGAGTCTAATGATGTGACAGCATGACCGGTTTACATAACAATTAATAATCAAATTATTATTTACTAGCTATTTTATAATCAATATCCTCTGTTATCATTAAATTAATGGAGACCCATTCAATATTCTTCTACTTTTTTAACATATACACTGTAAAATCCAATAGTTTACCTTACTTAGATTTAATTAGTTATCTTTACTTAGTCGTTATACTTACTAGGTTTTATTAAGTTTCAGCTACTTTCAAGGCAAATAAAACAATTTACTTACTGTTTTGAGTGACACTTACTTAAAATATTCAAGTAGCCACAAAGGAACCAATGACATTAATAAACCAGTGAGAGGCAGCAGTGCACTAATATGTTTTTTATGTTTTTAGCTCACCATTATAGTGATAAGCGTTCCCTTTGGTTGGGCACTTGAAACTTCATTTATGTTACTATAATTTTCTCTCTATTAATGGAGAAATGCATCATGAAATCAGAGTTCTGTGACTTCAAAGAAAAGTAATAAATAGGTTGCTTTCATAAAATGATCTATTTTTAAATTAAAGCATTTTTTGTGTGTGTTTAATAATGACCTTTTTGAGATTTTATTTTTCATAAATACCTTGATATACTTTATATATAGTCCTTAAATAGTGAGTGGTAATATGCTGAAGTCACACACAGACTTAAACATTCATCACGTCAATCACAACAATGGTAACAATTACATTTAATTTATTTTCATTAATTGTAACAATAGCCATTTTATTTGCTATTTTTGTTGTACTACTGCTGACACAAGACAGCAAATAAAATTGGCAAATAAAAACAACAACTTTAAAACAAAGCAACTGCATAATTTATTCTGCGCAATGCATTCTGGGAGTCAGTGAGTAGCTATACTAAGTCATGAGTAAACCTAAATAAAAGGATCAAGTACCCCCTACAGTTCTTTTTTAGTTAATAGAACTCTTGTGTAAGTTAACTATACTAACTAAGCATTTGTCAGTCCAACATACTATTCCTATTTCACTTTACTTAGTTTTTTCAAGGCAATCAGTTTGCATGCTTTTTTTAAGTAAGCCCAACTTATTAGATTTTACAGTGTACAGGCAATTTCAAAAACTGTCATATATCATTTAATTCATGTTAAATTATAAGGAATTGGGACCTTATTAAAACCTTATTGGATGCTAGAAGAACATTTATACATGAAACCATATAAAGTTATCAAGAAGTGTGAGGGTGATATGTAGGAGGGTCCGACTCTGTTGGGGGTGGATTCAGGTTCACAGATCAGATCAACAGAGTGTTTTTAGTGGATAGTGTACTAGTTCAGACACAGAAGATGTTTTATATGTTTGTTTTGTTGAATTTGTGCTGGTGGTTTCTGATTGGGAAGTTATAAAAGCATTTTATGCCTTCATTTTTATCCATTTCAGAGCAACAAGCCACTGCTACTGTTCAAATCTGTCTATTTTCCTGAGACTTCATCTCATTTGAGTTCAGGTTTTGCTTTGTCTTTTCCATGACTATTAAAATTAATTTTGGAAATTTCAAGTGAATGTAAACTATTGGAGGCTCTGTAATCCTATAGCGTTCGAATATCAGGTGTTTTTTGTGAGTTTCAAATCGCCTCTACACCGCTGTCAGCCATAACTACAACAATATTTAAAATAAACAAAAGGAAATGGAAAATCATTGGTCAAAGACTGAGCAAACTGGGTGAGATTTGGTGAGCTTGATTTATTTGTATTAATTCTTTTTAGCAATCTAAATATCTCAAATATAAAAAAAAAATCCTTTTATAAAACAAGTATAAATGAAAGTCAGGGACAAAAATGTTACTTGTAGCCTATTTTCAGGTTGTACTGAACATGTGTGACTGCACAAATGTGTTCTCTACAGCTTATAAAACACCATCTCTTTCGTATTTCTGCTGCTGTTCTGTTTTTGTTTTTATTTTTTGTCTTCACCAGGTGTGTTTAGTGAGTCAGTGTCAGTGATGGAGGGAGATTCTGTCACTCTACACACTGATCTTACTGAAATACATGAAGACGACGAGATAGTGTGGAAATAAAAAAAGCTTGTTTCTATGGAGAGCTGTTTCCACCACTTTTTTTTTCTTTCTTTCTTGCAATTGTTAGTTAAGATCTCACAATTCCGAATTGTTAGTTAATAATTAACAATTGCAGGACAAAAAGTCACAATTGTCTTTTTACTTTCTCTATTTTATAGTGAAAAAACTTGCAAAGTAGTTTTTTTTTTTTTTTGGTGTAATAAACAGGCTTCCATACAAAATAAAAAATATAGTTTTTGTATTTAATTTTTTTTAAATAATTTTCATATTTTGTCTTTACAGGAGATAAAAGTGGAACATCAAGAGGATGACATCGTTGTGTATGAATCTGTTTTCATGAGTAGATGATCAAACTTAAATCTGTATACACTGTAAAACCCGACAAGTAAACTTAACTCAAACCGTTTGAGTAAACAGATTGCCTTGATTTAAACCATGTAAGTTTTAAAACTTTGCATTCAAGTAATTAAGTGATTAACTAAGTGCTGATTGAGAATTAGTGATGAACAGCTGCTGTTAACAAACAGAATCACTGAAGAAAAGAGAAACACAAGAACTACTACAACTGACTTCAGACACAGCCTTAGATGAAATCAACTGAAATAAAATACATGAAATCTCTCAAGATCTGATTAAACAACCCCACAAACAGCATCACCAGCTCCACTTATTAATAACCAGACTGACTTTATTTCTGTCAGACGTCTACAGAAGATCTGATTGAGAATGAAGTCGTGGCCTAATGGTTAGTTATATTATTTTGTGAAGATCATCTTGATGGACAAAACCTGTTAGTTTCATGAACTATGATTGAAAACAAAAGTTTATATTTTGCAATAATCCAAAAGCCTATGGAAAAATCCCATTGGTTTTTTTGCTGAGGGAGTGATGTAACAGTATATAACAGTAACATCAGTGTTTAGAGTATCACAATCTCTCTCTATCACTGACACTGCATCAGCAAAATGCAAAGGGAAGGGAAGTCGTGGCCTAATGGTTAGAGAGTCGGACTCGCAATTGGAGGGTTGTGAGTTTGAGTCTCGGGCTGACAGGAATTATAGGTGGGGGGATTGCATGTACAGTGCTCTCTCCCTCAATACCATGACTTAGGTGCCCTTGAGCAAGGCATCGAACTCCCAACTGCTCCCCGGGCGCCGCAGCATAAATGCCTGCCCACTGCTCTGTGCGTGCGTGCGTGCGTGCGTGTGTGCGTGCGCACGCACTTTGGATGGGTTAAATGCAGAGCACAAATTCTGAGTATGGGTCATCATACCTGGCTGAATGTCACTTCACTTCAAACACTGGAGAAGAAACAGAAACTGTTACTAAGACTTGCTGCAACTATTCAGACCTTCACTGGTTAAAAACATTATGTCAAGACTAGACTAGAAAGAGATTTAATGGACAACATCCACAAAATAATGTTCATAAAATCAAGTGAGTTCGTATCTGAGTTCAGTGAATCCACATCTACATTTATGTTTACTAATGTAACCGATACTTTTTTTCCAACGTGACATACAAACAAAGTGAATAATTTTAATGAGACAATAACACACTTTCTAGAATACCACACGCTAAAATGAATATTTAATAGTGTATAATAGTTTTATTATTTATAAAAAAAATTATAAAAAAAAAACATAATGGCTGTCCAAGGTGCCAATTATTTTGCACATGGTTGACTAACAAGTCTTAGAGTGTGTTTTAGAGAGGAAGTGTCGTTGAACACATGGGTCATGATCTGATTCAGTCTTCAGTCTGGAGGAAGTCAGCAGATAGTTCACTTTGTTAACAGCTTGTTCTCTACACAACTTTACTGCAAGCTTTAACATTTGACTGAAACTATTTCATATCATTGAACTGATGATGTTTCACACACTGCTCTTTGGCTGTTTGTGCTGTTGCCGTCTGGTTGGTAAGTTGCAGACTTTTATTTATTTATTTATTTATTTTACATTTGCAAGTTATTTTTCGTGGAGCTCTTATGAATTCAAACCCACCATCAATAAATAAACAATTCTGTCTGTACAAACACAAGAGATTGTAATAAATACATATCTAATAGAACTTATGCCTGTTAGGCTGTTTCCTTGATTTTAAACAGTGTTGTCATGATCACTTTTTATAAGTAAGTTTGAGTGTAAAAGTTGTCAATTTAGTAAGAAGTTCAGCTATAGTAAGAGTTAGTTTGACATGTTTAAGATGCGAAGGCACTATTATAGTGTAGGGCACTAGGTCCTTGGTTGTTAAACTACTTTAAGTACAGCCATTGAAACAGCTTTGAACATGATTTTACATGGGGAAATCTGAACTGTCACATGTATAGACATCAAAACTCAGTCTACAGTAATGGTGACAATCAATGAAAAAAAAGACTCATGCTACAGTGCATGCTGGGTATCATAGTGCCAAACTCAACAATAGCACCCAGCAGGTATTATTGCATGGATGTGATTTGAGCAGATGAAGTCATTGAGCAAAAATGATAAAAAAAAGTGAAGCTAGTTTTTAGGAAAGCTCATGCAGCACATACACAACAATTAAACCCAGTCCAGTCCAAAATTGTGTCTGAAATAAGGTTCCCAGTCTAAAAAAAATTAATGTAAATGCAACTCAAGAGTTTGTGTAAAAGAAGTGATTGAACCTAATGAAACGGATGAATAAAACACAGGGCTATAAATAGAAGAGATTAGAAAGAAACAAAACTAGACACAGATGAAGGGGAAATCAAAAGCCACGGAAACCTAACACTAGAAACTAAAGAAAACAGAGCTGAACCAGGAATAGAGAAAACTGAAAAAACAGAACTAAAGGAGCATCTTTTGGTACTTTTTACTTCCTAACACTCTGTCTTCGGTTGCAGACTCTGCTTTACTCTCCACCGCTTCATTTTGAGCATGTGCTTGAGAATGTGGCTATTACTCCATGTTTATGGTTAATGTATGCTAGTGTGTGTATGTCTTGAGGTGTGAAGAGTGTGTGTGTGTTCTTGTGAGTATAGTGTGTGATTGAAAGGATCTCCACAATTTCACTTCCTCTATATGAGAAACAGTTTTACTGTGAAATAAAGTGCAGAATATAGGAATGCTACACTCTTAACAAATAATTTTCCAAGATGATGTTTTGTTGCAGTGAATTCATTGAAGAAACCTTTTTGGTTCCCCCCCAAAAAACTTTCAGTGAACCGATCTTAAACGAAACAGGGTACATAACATACACAGTTTCACCTAATCTCATGTTAATCTTGAGTACCTATAGAGTAGTACTGGATCCTTCATATATCCAAAAAGTCTTTAGTATTATCAAATTTATAAAAGAAAAGTACAGCTTTCCGATTCTTTCCGGAAAATCCCGAGCTCCTGGAGGCGTACCGTGAGCGGAGCTATAATACTGATGTTTCATGTTGTTTCCATTAACATATATTCACTTATGTGCTGATTTCCAACAAAATACAGAAATCTGATTCAATTTTACTTACATGAATGGGGTCTTTTATCACAGGGACGGCTCCATGTTTTAATAGCAAACGATGTGCAAATCCAGCGTCGACTTGGGCCTTGTTTATAAAACATTTGTCACTCAAATGAACAGAACACACAAACGCACTTGATACACTCCGTTGCTGCCCCGGAAAAACAAGCTGCATCCACTGTTCATGTAACGCTGGTTTCTTGGGGAAGCTGATCATGGTAAACTTTCCCTCACATCCAAAAATGCACTTATTTGGAGGCATTCTCGAAAAAAACAGCCAAAATTTGTGCTGCATTCCAGGCAACCCGTAACCCGTGTTTTTCCAACCTTCTACCTGTGAAAGTGCACTGGAACAGCAGTCAAACCCGTGACTTTCCACCCCTGAACTCGTACTAGATCGATGTACTCCCAGTTCTGAGTTATGACATCACATAGCCCACGAAACACCAATGGCTTCACCTACGGATAGTATTGCCTACGGATGCAGTGTTTATGCAAGTGGTACACGTGGAAAAAACTATTTTAGGTTTATTAACATAATATAATGTTGTAATACATTTCATAATCTAACAACAATTCCTTGCGCCCAGGAAGTTTGCCGTGACTTGCCTGGAACACTACAAAGTCGTGAGTCATAGTTTGAAGTCGTGACTTACGGGCTCAAAAACCTGCCTGGAATGCAGCATTGTACCAACCCGGAGGTAAGATTTTCGGCACAGAAATTCTCAGTCATTTGGCCATGTTTAGCGTGAGAATCCATCTCTTTAACACTGTGAACAGCTCTGAATACATGAAACACCATTGTACCCCCTTTTAAGGTTCTTCATGGAACTATTGATGCCAATAAAGAACCTTTATTTTTAAGAGTTTATTGTTTGAAAAAAGATCTTATTGATTGAATGGGAGATGTTAATATCATTTACTATGTGTAAATGAAATATCCGATTGATATTCAGCTGCATATGCCTCTCTATATATCCGTGCAGATTATTTATCAATCTGTCAATGTCAAGGACACAATCAAGTAAATTATTTTTAAAATAAAGGCATTGCAATATTATTGTACAGTTATCAATTTTTGGCAAATACAAAGTCATGAGGCTGCAGTTTCCTTTTGTGTGAAATCTGTTCTGTTTGGGATGCAATGGAAAGAGTGTTTTCTTTCCTTATCCTAACATTCATCCGAGGTAAACTGCTTCTTGAATAAGAACAAATGTAGGGCGGGGCTTAATTTTATTCATGGGAGGTAATTGGATGGTTGTGGTTTGCTGTTGGACAATCTCAAGTGAGTGACAAGTTGCCCCGCCCTCGTGCCAGTAAACACATCATCAGAGAAAAGATGTAGCTGTTAGAGGGAAGACAAGTTATTTTGATTAAAGATTTTGAGGGCACATGGATAAGTAATAATAATAATAATAATAATAATAATATATATATATATATATATATATATATATATATATATATATATATATATATATATATATATAATAATAATGTTGTGCATGGATACATTTTGATTTTGTGCTGGCTTTAATGGGAAGTAATTCATATTTATCTACGTATATTAAAAGCTTTGGACAATGCTTGACAGGTTAAATTTAACTTAATTGAGATATTTGCATTTTTATATGGCAAAACAAAGCATTGCTCTCCATCTACAGTGGCCAAAGTAATTAATATTATTTAATATTTAATTTTTTAATGCCATCTATTCTTTTTTTTCATTTCCCCCTGCTATTTATATTTTGTTACATGACTATCTGCAGCAACCCCACAAATACAAATGTAAAAATTTGTCACGATTTTTGTGAAAAACTGAATATACATACTGAAAAGACCCCTGATCAAAAGCGAATATATGGTGTACCTTGGGGCATCTTGGTCGCCAAAATGTGGAATATTCATATTCATATTTCAAGTTGCGTTGCACATTTTCCCTTTGCATTGTTTAATTGTATAGAACAATGCTCCAAATGTTTCAGAAACACAAATGTAGAAATATTTGTCATGCCAATAAAACGCCATGAAATTTAAACTGAGAACTGAGTAGCACCGTACTTCACCTTTAACTATGTTTAGTGTTGTTTTTAAAACACTTGAATCAGTGTTTCTGCCACACTGACCTTGGAATTCATGTGCTTTTATTTAAAGGAGCCGTTCACCCAAAAATCCTCTTTCCCCTTATATTGTTTGAAGTCTGTTTGATTTTTATTATGCTATGTAAAATGAACAACAATTTCAGGCAGAATTACAGACTCAGTTGATATTCACTATCATCAGTGGGAGAAAATAAATAAATACAAATCTGAAAACCAGGTGATGCTCCCCTCACCAGAGGTTTGCAAAATTTGAGCTTGCCTCTCCCCTTGCAGTTCAGCGCCTCTGCATTGCTCAGGAACCTTTAGGTACACACGCTAAGCTCTGTGTACTTTCTGAAAACCACATGGTGGCCAGTGTGCACGTGAACACTTTGTGCACTTTCTAAAATCAACGTAAGTGGTAAGTGTGCATGCAAAACTCTGTACACTTTCTGAAATCCTGTATGGTAAGGGTTATGCGCTCCACCTCATTCCCTTTCTTGAGATGATTAGACCTTGGTTCCTTGGGCTCCATTCAGCCAATGTGTATTTCCCCACGGGGGAAGTCGTGGCCTGGTGGTTAGAGAATCGGACTCCCAATCGAAGGGTTGTGGGTTCGAGTCCCGGGCCGGCAGGAATTGTGGGTGGGGGGAGTGCATGTACAGTTCTCTCACCACCCTCAATACCACGACTGAGGTGCCCTTGAGCAAGGCATCGAACCCCCAACTGCTCCCTGGGCGCCGCAGCATAAATGGCTGCCCACTGCTCCGGGTGTGTGTTCACAGTGTGTGTGTGTGTTCACTGCTCTGTGTGTGTGCACTTCGGATGGGTTAAATGCAGAGCACAAATTCTGAGTATGGGTCACCATACTTGGCCGAATGTCACTTCACTTTCACTTCACTTCACTTTCATTTGTTTATACACTTCAAGCATCGCTTCCCTCAACATTTGGGGCTATTTGGGCGATTCTCGTGGTAGTTTAGCAGCGTTCCCTCTTTCCAAGAAGGGTCACCTATGAGTGTGCTACTCTGAATTCGGAGTACTCCTCTAATATGAGACTGAGTTCTCAGTTTTTTCCCTACAGCGCTCCAGCATTATTTCCACAGATCGAGTTGATGACTCTCAAACATACTGTTTTGAGATGCACCATTTAATCTGTGAGCTGCTCTATCAGAGTGCCACGAAAGCCCATCCTTAGAACAGTATTTGCAAATCCATGCTATGGTAAGTGTGCACGTAAAGTCTTTGCGCAGTTTCTGAAATCCACACTGTGGTAAGTTCGCATGGTAGTATTCTGCATTGTTCCTAAAATCCTATATGGTGATGGCTTCGCGCGGTTGCTTCGTGCTCTTGAATCGGTAAAAGCCCCGTTCATCTTGGGCACCACTCCACCTATGTATCCTAGGATACCTATCTAAACAGGGTGTTGCTACTAGAGATCTGTTGAGACAGCTACTTCAGCAAGCTTATGCAAAGCAAGTGGTAAACCCTGTGTGACAGGTAAGACTTATAAAATGCTAAGTTCTTAGTCGTATCCCTTTAAAAAAATCTTTCCTGATTCCAAGCCTTCAGCTGTACCCCGGGCCGAGGCCCTAACAATTAAGTTGTGTGCACTTACTGCCTCTCAGTGGTGACAGCCCAAACAATTCACATCTAATTCTGGGTACACACTGAAATGTAATCGGGCTGATTTTGGGCCGATATACACCCTTCCGACAATCCTAGCTATGTCCAGATTATCTTGATGGTTCTACAGGTTATTTAATCAGATTTCTTCTTGGTGTGAGGTGTGTTAAGAGTGTCCGAACCTGATCGGAAGAACATCGGAGCAACCCGAACGCGTATCATAAATATTAATCATGTTTAATATTTACAATCAGAAATCCTGATGTGTTTGGGGAACCCCGAGGACAAATCGCTCACGATCTGGAGATTATCACGTGAAACGAAACAATATCCAATCAGAATGGGAGATGATGGAAGACGGAAGCAGTCATGGCACAGCACAAAGTGAAATTGATGTGGAAAGCAGAGATGGAGGATCAGCTTGTTGATTTGTGGCAACAGCAAGTGTGTGCTGTCTTTGTCACATCATGGCACACCACACACTATAGGAGCAAAAGGGTCAAATCTAGGATTTTTTGTATCCTCATGTTTGTATCACATTTTGAAAATCTTATAAGATGTAAAAAATGTTTTGGTGTGTACCCAGCATAAAGAGCACAGACTACATCTGATTTCAGGATTTAAAAACAACAGAAATCTTAATCTGTGTGAAATCTGTTTGTTCTCCAGGTGTGTTTAGTGAGTCAGTGTCAGTGATGGAGGGAGATTCTGTCACTCTGAACATAGATGTTACTCAAATACGTAAAGATGATTATATACTGTGGAAATCTGAAGCTGAAAAATATATGATAGCTCAAATCAGAATAGATCATGGAGTCTTTAACACATTTAATGGTCTCGATGAGAGATTTTAGAGACAGACTAAAGCTGGACAAACAAACTTTATCTCTCAGCATGTCAAACATCACAACTCAACACGCTGGAGATTATAAACTAGAAATACACCGAGCGAAACTGTTATCAAAAACATTCAGTGTTTCTGTCTATGGTGAGAAAAGATCATTTGTCTTTCAAATATTTTTATTTTATATTTTACATGCACTGTAAAAAAAAAAAAAGTTGCGTCAAAAATAAGGCAACTTATCGCAAGCGCTTTTTTGAGTAAACTGAAATTCAGCCAAGTATGGTAACTTATACTCAGAATTCATGCTCTACATTTAACCCATCGTGCACACACACACCATCATTTATGCTGCAGCACCCAGGGATCAGTTGGGGGTTCGATGCTTTGCTCAAGGGCACCTAAGTCATGGTATTGTCAGCCCGAGTTTCAAACCCACAACCCTAGGGTTAGGAGTCAAAGTCTCTAACCACTAGGCCACGACTTCATATTATTTAAGTAGTCTAAATAAATTTAAAAGACCATACCACGGGTCAAATAACTTTTTTTATTATTGAAAGTTTGTGTCCAAAGCACAAGGACATACCAAGTCTTGTATATGAACTTCTTTACTGAATGCATTTTACACTGAACTCAACACATGGTACATAATGCATGTTAAACAAATCCAGTGTTAATTATACATTCATACGTTAGCAGTCTTGTGGCATGAAGTCACATGTATTTAACATTTTTGTTTGTTTTTAAAGGAACTATTACGTGAAAATTTGTATATTGCGTATTTTAACATCAACCTAATCCACTGGGCAAAGTTACGTCCTGTGGACATCTTTTTATGTCTTTGCAGACGTTGAAAAGACGTCCACTGAGGAGACAGAATGTTTTTATGACGTCTTTTTTTGAAAATGTTTTTTATGTCTTGTGTACGTCCGATATAGACGTTATTGAGAATTAACAGAGGTTTAAATGTTGATATTTGATTCATTTGAAGTCACCATTGTGGTGATCAGTGTTTGGTTTAGTTGGGATCTTGGTCCAGTTATTTCTTGTGTTAGCTTGTCTCCTGCTGTTGTAACGGTGTATTTAAAAACGCTGTTTTTGTGGCAAAGAAAGACAAGATGTAAGAGAGCTCAGGTGTTATCAGCTCTTTGTTGGTGATGAGAAAGTCATCACATAATAAGTATTTGAGATCAAAAAATAAGTTTTGTTTGATATTTTTAAATGGCACCCGGAGCAAAATATTTATTTTGAAGATGGACAAAATGAATGCATTTTAAATAATTTGAGTAAAAGTTTCATGTACTCACACACACAGACTTCTAGATTTAGCATATGCATCACAACAACGGTGACAATCAAAAGAGCTCCATAGCACAAACTCATCCTTATTTTCCAGCCTTTTTTGTTCTGATTGTCACCATTGATGTGATGCATATCCAAAATCTTGATGTCTGTTTGTGACGACATGATCGGTTTCTAAAACTTATTTTTCTACAAGGTTTCTATCCATAAAAAACAATCACAGTCGCAATAATACAATAACATCTTATTTTGCTCAAATTTGTAACCATTACAAGCAAGATGTGTAGAGTACACTTGATCTCAACTCTCTTTTCCACAATAAGAGTGCTTTATAACACACAGTTACAACAGAAAGAGACAAGCTACCATCAACAAAGAGCTGATAACACCTGAGTTCTCTTAAATTTTGTCTTTCTTCGCCACAAAAACAGCGTTTTAAAATACACCATTACAGCAGCAAGAGACAAGCTAAAACGAGATGTAACTGGACCAAGATCCCAACTAAAACAAACACTTTTAGTAAACACAAATGAATCAAGTATCAACATTTAAACATCTGTTAATTCTCAATAAGAACTTCTCTAGATGTTTCACAGAAATAAAGTCACAGAACCTTGTAAGGAGGATCTGTGAACGTCTATATCGGACGTACAGAAGACTTCAAGCCACAAGACTGCTAACATATTAAGGTATAATTAACAATGGATTTATTTAACATGCTTTATGTACCATGTGTTGAGTTCAGTGTAAAATGCATTGAGTAAAGAAGTTAATATACAGGACTTGGTATGTCCTTGTGCTTTGGACACAAACTTGCAATAATAAAAATAGTTATTTGACCCGTGGTATGGTCTTTTATTTATTTAGACTATTTGAACAATATAAAGTTGTGGCCTAGTGATTAGAGAGTTTGACTCCTAACCCTAGGGTTGTGTGTTTGAAACTCAGGCTGGCAATAACACGACTTAGGTGCCCTTGAGCAAGGCACTGAACCACCAACTGCTCCCCGGGCGCCGCCAGCATAAATGATGGTGTGTGTGTGCACAATGGGTTAAATGTAGAGCATGAATTCTGAGTATAAGTCACCACACTTGGCTGATTGTCATGTCACTTTTTTCACTTTAAAATTGTGTATGCTTATAGATAATAGGCCTTGTGTTCAGTAAGCAAAAAATATTTTGTTCTGATTTTTAGGTAAACATGACTATTTATGTTGTGACAACTTGTGATATTAAGTTATTATTTTAAGTTGGGTGGACTTTAGTCCCCGTTTGTTAAGTTTACTCAAAAAAGCGCTTGCGGTAAGTTGCCTTATTTTTTTAAGTTGATGCAACTTTTTTTTTTTTTTAACAGTGTGATGATTTCTTACAGTTAAAGATGATACACACTCATTGTGAACATACTCAACATTGTTGATTAGTTTTGGCCAGACTTGTTTATTGTCTCATGTTTTTAGCTCATCTGCCTGTTCCTGACATTACCAGAGACTGTTCTTCATCCTCATCTTCACAGCAGGATTGTTCATTGTTGTGTTCAGTGGTGAATGTGGGTCATGTGACTCTCTCCTGGTACAAAGGAAACAGTTTATTGTCCAGCATCAGTGTGTCTGATCTCAGCATCAGTCTCTCTCTACCTCTGGAGGTGGAATATCAGGAGAAAAACAGCTACAGCTGTGTGATCAACAATCCCATCAGAAACCAGACCACACATCTCAACATCACTACACTCTGTCACACATGTGCAGGTGCAGCAGCGCATGTGCAGTAGAGGGAAGGATCTAATAGCAGCATAATTTTATTTATAAATAAAGATGGCAGTCTAAGAAATAACAATAATCCAAGACAAAGGTAAATGAACCCAAGAGTGTGTAAAATAAGTGACTAATGAATAAAACACAGGGCTATAAATAAAAGAGACTAGAAAGAAACAACACTAGACACAGGTGAAGAGGAAATCAAAAGTCATTAAGATAATTTGTCTGGGAAAGGCGATATTGTTGCATTATATGTAATAGTATACATAAGATAATACTACATATGCTTGGAGTATGTTAATATTTCTTACTTTCTAACACTCAGTCTTCAGTTGCAGACTCAACTTTACTCTCCACAGCTTCATTTTGAGCATGTGTTTGGCAGTGTGTGTGTGTGTGTGTGTTCTTGGGGGGAAGTCGTGGCCTAGTGGTTAGAGAGTTTGATTCCTTACCTTAGGGTCGTGGGTTCGAGGCTTCAGCCTGGCAATATCACGACCGAGCAAGGCACTGAACCCCCAACTGCTCCCCGGGTGCCGCAGCATAAATGATGAACATTGCTCTGGGTGTGTGTTCATGGTGTGTGTGTGTGCACCTTGGATGGGTTAAATGCAGAGCACAAATTCAGAGTATGGGTCACCGTACTTGGCTGAATGTCATGTCACTTTTGTGTGTGATTGAAAGGACCTCCACAATTTGACATCCTCTATATGAGAAAGAGTTTTACTGTGAAATAAAGTACAGAATCTATGAATGCTACACTATAAAAAAATAAGGCTCCAAAATTGTGCTTTTGCAGTGATTTCATGGAAGAAACCTTTTTTGCCCCCCCCACACACAGAAAACTAAAAATAAATATAAATAAGTAAAAATCCCACGACAGGAGACGAGACGAGACACTAGACTTGGTTCACGAGAACGAGAGAAGTCAAGACCTTTAAACTTTTTTTTTTAAAAGAAATCCAATGATGTAATATATAGGGGGAAACTGTATTCAAGTGAAAAACACAAAATGCAAAACAATGTAGGTGCAGTTTGAAATCAAATTGTACTTAATGAAATTAAATAACTAATATGCTACGTTTGTGTAAGCAGTACACATCAAAACATGAAGAATGAAAACGCAGTACATACCAGATTTGTCATAATAACGAGTCATAAACACATCCACAACTGTAAATCCGGGTTTAGTTTGGAAGGTAAGGGTCCACTGAACGAAATCTCATGGAGCACGTTTAGTCCAACGAAGTAATAACGTTGTAATTTGGATGATAATTCCTTTGTTTACATTTCAGTTCTTTAGCGACAGAACTGTTTGTGTCCGTTATGGAATAACTCGTGCTATGAAACTGCGTCTTCGTAGTAAAAAAAACGGCATGGTTTTGCAGCGTACAGTGTCACAAACAGAATGAGAAGATCCACACACACACACACACACACACACAAAAAGTGAAAGAAAAGCAAAAGATAGTATATTTGAATTCTGGCGCTATCTCGTGATGGCTCCTAATGTGCTCTGACGCACCTGTCAGATGATGGAGGCGGAACTTATAGCGATCATCTTTTTCTTTGTTTGTTTTATTTTTCAACAGTTTTTATATATGTGTGAGTGTGTTTTATGGTGAATGTGAATGTATCTGCATGATTACCATCTGTTTAAATGCAAATCAGATGAACGCCATATGAATATGGAGAGTGGTTTATTGACTTTATGGCGCATCTCTATGATTACCATCTCTGTAACTGGCCATCAGCACGTATTTTCATTGTAATTCATTGTAAATGCTGCATTTCTAGCAATCTCAGATTTGTTCTATAATTGGCATACAAAGTTAAATATTTATATATATATTTTTTTTTATTTATTATTTTTTTTTTATTCTTAAATAACTTATATGATGTCTTCGTTTCTGTCTAGTGTTTTATAATTGAAAAACAAATATGCAGTGGTATGTTTGATAACTAATAAATATTTTATATATATATATATATATATATATATATATATATATATATATATATATATATATATATATATGGGGTTTGGGGTCTAGACATAGTCTCAGAAAAATATTTGCAGGAATCACATTTTTCATGAGATCTTCTTCAGATTTGAAATAGAAACTCATTTGACATGTGACTTTCAACCCATTACTTTTCTAGATTGCTCCAGGACTGATTTCATGTATTTTTATATCAAATAATAAAAACAATATTCAGTGTGGTACAAAAAAAAAAAATCTAGGCACTTCAGTGTCTATAACTTTTAATACTGAAGTAAGGAACTGTTACAATCATAAGTTAGGTAGGGCAGTAGTAGGGGTGCTGGCTAACAAGATAATATATTTTATTCCTGTATAAACAACATGTAAACACTGCAAAACAAATATGTTTGTTCTCCAGGTGTGTTTAGTGAGTCAGTGTCAGTGATGGAGGGAGATTCTGTCACGCTGAACATAGATGTTACTCAAATACATGGAGATGATTATATAATGTGGACATATGGACCTAAAAAATCTCTGATAGCTGAAATCAGGAAAGATTCTGGAATCTTCTCCACATTTAATGGTCCTGACGAGAGATTCAGAGACAGACTGAAGCTGGACAAACAAACTTTATCTCTTATCATCACAAACATCACAACTCAGCACGCTGGAGATTACAAACTACAGATACAGAGAGCGAAACAGTCATCAAAAACATTCAGTGTTTCTGTCTATGGTGAGTAAAGATGGTTGGTCCAAAAGTTCACATTAACACTGTGAAATGATTAAAGTTTCATATTTCTCTTTCATTTCAATTTTTTAGCTCATCTGCCTGTTCCTGTCATCAGCAGAGACTGTTCTTCATCATCATCTTCATCTTCATCACAGCAGAATTGTTCACTGGTGTGTTCAGTGGTGAATGTGGGTCATGTGACTCTCTCCTGGTACAAAGGAAACAGTTTATTGTCCAGCATCAGTGTGTCTGATCTCAGCATCAGTCTCTCTCTACCTCTGGAGGTGGAATATCAGGAGAAAAACAGCTACAGCTGTGTGATCAACAATCCCATCAGAAACCAGACCACACATCTGGACATCAGCAAACTCTGTCACACATGTTCAGGTACAGCAGCTCTAGTGCATTTACTTAATTTGTTGATTTTACCAAGACTGTAAACTTAAGTTGCCAGAAATTATAAATGAGCTTCTACCGTCATTTGCATGTCTTTCTAAACAGTCTGAACATAGGTTGACACTCCAGGAGTCAGAAAGTAAAAGTCCTGCCATATGTTTATTTCACCCATGAACTCAGCAGCTGATTTCACCAGAGGAGGAATCAAGTCATTCCTTCCAAGTCAACAACAAATCTCAAGTTAAATCCCAAGTCCTCAAGGAGTTAAAGTTAATGAGATAATTAATTGACTAATTAAATGATGATTGTGCATTAGTGATGAACACCTGCTGTTATTGAGAATTACAGAGGATCAGATGTCAATGTTTTTTGGTTAAAATTATGCCACCATCATGGAGATAAGTGTTTGATTTAGTTGTGTTTGATCTCTTGACCCTTGAATAGTTGTGCTGGGTTTCTCTCTGTAGCTCTACATATGTGGTGTTGTAGAGACAAGAGATCAGTGGTATACAATAAACATATAAGACCAATGAGCTGATGATTATATTCAAAATAATGTTTTTTCGTAAGTTTATATTTTGAATAAATATCCCAGTGAAACTACAGCACCCCAAAAGATACTACAACAGTTACAAAGAATTGATTTTAAATCTGTGTAACACAAATCAAAATTTAAACTCCACTGATTTTTAGACACACACAGATATCAAGATAAATGATCAAGATTAAATGCATAATCCTAAACAGTTTTTTTCCTCATAATATTAAGTTTGATGGTGCAGTCACATTTTTTTAAAGAATAATACATTTGAATCAAGATCCTACAGTCATCAAAAGCATAGGTTACCTGCTAGTTTGTTTCTACATTGCATAAACGTTTGCTTAGAAGCAAACTTTTCAAAACTGTTAAAAGGCTCAAGAGGCCAAATGAAGCAAATACTGACCATAGTCATGGTGACAAAGTTATTTTTTATTTTCCTTCCAACTGATTTCATCCAAGACTGTGCTTAAAGTCAGTTATAGCTCTTTTCTTCAGTGATGTTAATTGTTAACAGTAGGTGTTCATCACTAATGCACAATCTTCATTTAATTAGTCACATAATTATCTCATTAACTTTAACTCTTTGAGGACTTGGGATTTAACTTGAGACTTGTTGGTGACTTGGAAGGAATGATTTGGTTCCTCTGGTGAAATCAGCTGCTGAGTTCATGGGTGGAATAAACATATGGCAGGACTTTTACTTTCTGAATCCTGGAGTGTTCACCTCTGAGTCTAATTATCTTTCTTTTGTTGAGAAGAAAATGAAATATGTTCATATGAGTTCATGTCAGAGACTAAAATCAGCTTTTCAATCTCATTTCAATTTATCATTGGTTTAACTTGTTTTTGTTTTTTCAGAGGTTCATCTCAGTTGTTGTGATACAGTTGAAGCTGCGATGCGATTGGTGGTCACTGCTCTGGTGGGCGTGGCTTCTGCAGCTGCTGCTGTTCTTCTGATAAATGACATCAGATCTGCTAGAGGTTAAAAGAAGAAAACAGAGCAGATATCAAATATTCTCACATATATTGGATTTTTATCTTAAAGATGACTATATGTGTAGTCTAATTGTTTAATGATGGCAAAATGAAGCTTTGCTAAAACAAATGTCACCCTTTTAACATTTCTTTTTCAACTACTCCTTACTTAATTTTTTATGCTGAATTTTCATTTTGTTTCATTATTATATGCAGCAACCCCTAAATAAAAAAGTAAAATTATTTGTCGCAATTTGTCCAGTGCTCCTTCAAAACCATGACTGAGGTGAGACCCTTTAGCAAGACACCGAACCCCCAAACTGCTTCCTGGAGCCACAGCAATAATAGCAGCACTATTCTCCGGGTGTGTGTGTTTGATTGTTTGTTTGTTTGTTTACTACTCACTGATGTGTGTGTGCGCACTTGAATGGGAAAAATGCAGAGCACATATTTTGGGTATGGGACACAATACTTGGTCACCTGACTTTCACTTTCATTTATTTTATTTCAGTCGATTTCTTTTAAGTCAGTTAGTTGTGTTTTTACTCACCTCTTCCCTTTTTTCGTTCTTCTTTTTCTTTCAGTGATTCTATTTGTTAAAAACATGTGTTGAATAATGAGCACTTAATTATCTGATGTACTAAAAAATGCTAACACTCTGTAGTGTGCACACTGAGCAGTGTTCATTTAACACTGATGATTGTGCTGAAGAGTAGAGCCGGTGTATAAGGCAAAGATGGAGCAGAAAACATTGATGGATGGTGCTTTAGTTAAAAGGCAGTAACTGTGTAGATGTCTATCACTGAGTTACATTAGTTCAGACGTGTGCTGAAGGTTGACTCCAAGAGATTTGAGTTTAATTGATGCAGGTTTAATCATTTATTAAGCGAGTCAGTTTAAAATATAAACACAGTATAAATATTAGTTTTTTAATGGTTTAAGACAAATCACAGTGAAATTACTAATAGTATACTTAATTACTTATATCTACATGAATTTGCATTATTTTTAACACAATAAATATACAATAAAATACAATTCAATATTAAAACAGCAGTGACAACATGCAACAGGAATTCTGAAGAGGACTTTTCATTGTAGACATACATTTTTAGGGTAAATACAATTAAGCATGCTCATTTTAACCGGTTAGCCGTTAACCGATTGTAAGAATTTTGACCGATCAGTAAATGTTACAGAGATAATGCTTAACGACACATATTTTACATTTTTAAACAGAACATTGTGTTTCTCCACATGTTTGTCTGACTGTAGTTTTTTACTTGTAAACTTTTGAAATAATGACTCACAGAAGGTAAAGTTAGAGAAAAGAACAGCGCTGTTTGCAGCTCAAATCAGACACAATCAGCACATCTATCAGTGAATTAGATTCTGTTAAAAAAAGGTTTATTTGACTTTTTATTTGAGCATTGTGTTAATAAGCGCAAGGTTGGGGGTTTGAATCCCGGGGAACACATGATAGGAGAAAATTGTTAGCCTGAATGCAATGTAAGTCGCTTTAGATAAGAGTGTCTGCTAAATGCATAAAATAAAATAAATAAAAAATAAGAATCAAACACAGATCTTAGTGTGATGTCAGGTTTCAGTACAGTATCTTTACTCATCTATGGGCAATCCTTCATACTTGTTTTTCTCCATGTCTGCTGTGAAAAAAACAATAATAATATTTTTAATGTCTCAACTGACTAATCAGAATCAGGTATTCCAGAGAGCCAAATAATAATTTTTCATAAAGCACATGATGTTTCTCTCTCACTATAGTTTCTTCATGTAATACTCACTATTTCTGGAGCTCCTGCGGTGATAGTTAATCACAGCAGCAGCAGCTACAACAGTCAGCAGCAGAACAGCAATAACACCAACAACAATTCCTGCTACAGCAGCTGAAGACAGACCTGAATCTAGAACAGATAAAGACTTTAGTGAGAGAAAACATTACAGTGTGTTTATATTCCATATTCACTGCATATATTCTCTCTATGGACACTTTTGCATCTCCAAAAGGTTTATTCCTCTGTTATAGGGATTATAATGACAGGTTTAGAAATAGTATATGAGGTTGGCCTCCAGAAATGTCAAGAGAGGAATTTTCACTGTCTCATGACTTAATGATACAATAGTCACATGTCAAATGTCACAGCTGCCTCGTTTCTGTTCTTCTTTCCAGTACTATGGCTTATTCATTATTTCTGACTTCTTTATTACAAGCAGCAGGTGGTTAGGATGATGTTTGACATTATATTTATGGATTTTTGAAATGTAGTATTTTGTGTTCAAATTAGGGCTGGGCGATATATCTAACGATATGATCATGCGCATCTAATCAGTAAAGCTGCTTCCGTGATCACCGCTAAAATCTCCATCACATAATTGTAGTGGCATTTAATAGACAGCAGAGGTGGGACTTTCAAGTCACAAACAAGTCTTCAAGTCATATCCAAGTCCTCAAAGGGTTAATGTTAATGAGATAATTAAGTGATTAAGTGATGATTGTGCATTAATGATGAACACCTGCTGTTCTTGAGAATTACAGAGGATCAGATGTTGATGTTTTATTGGTTTTATTGGTTTATTGGTTTTATTGGTTTTATTGCTAAGTCGTGGCCTTCAATACCACGACTTAGGTGCCCTTGAGCAAGGCATCGAACCCCCAACTGCTCCCCGGGCGCCGCAGCATAAATGGCTGCCCACTGCTCCGGGTGTATGCTCACAGTGTGTGTGTGTGTTCACTGCTCTGTGTGTGTGTGCATTTCGGATGGGTTAAATGCAGAGCACAAATTCTGAGTATGGGTCACTATACTTGGCTGAATGTCACTTCACTTTAAAGTGATGCAACCATAATGGAGATCAGTGTTTGCTTTAGTGGGGCTCTTGACCCTTGACTGTCATGTTAGATCTCTTTATGTAGCATTGCATGAGGTGCTGTAAAGCAGAGAGAAGACATTAATCTGTATGTGATAGGTGGTCAGATTACAATCAAATCAACATTAGCTCTATTTAAGTTTAGCATAATCAACCCAGAAAAACTACACTATGGAAAAAAAATTAAAGTAAGTGAATTTTAAATCTACTAAGTGCATACAAAATTTGAAAAACTATACTCTGTAGACACACACAGACATCAAGAACCAGCATATGACTCTCAACAGTGGTGACAATCAACAAAATGTTGCATGCTGGGTAAAACCTTAGTAAAAACTCCCGTCATGCACTGCAGTATGAAAAATTGTCACCACTGTTGAGGATCGTGTGATAAGTGTGTTTGTCTAAAAACCTGAACTGATTGTCTCCTTATGTGTCTTTCAACATTGAAGCATTGTGATCTTTTTTTTTTTACTTCAGTTCAGTAAGAGCTGAGTGTCAGTCTACTATCCAAAAATAAACACAATTTCATGATGTTCAGTCATCATGAGTTATAAGCAGAAAAACCATAAGATCATTGATTCAGCAATGCATACATATTTGTTGCGAAAACATTATTGCAATTGTTTTCAATCAAATTGGTTTGAATTAGTAAAAGGGTCAAGACACTATTTAAAGCAAACATTGACCACAATTATGGTGGCATAGTGTTTTTTTCTTTTACTTTTTTTTCAGATGAAGGCTGTGGCTAAATTCAATTGTAGTTCTTGTGTTTCTCTTTACTTCAGTGATGTTGATTGTTAACAGCAGATGTTCATCACTAATGCACAATCATCATTTAACTAGTCACTTAATTATCTCTTTAACTTTAACCCTTTGAGGACTTGAATATGACTTGAAGACTTGCTTGTGACTTGAAAGTCCCACCTCTGATAGACAGAGCCGTAGATTGCTGACAAGCCACGCCATATCGCGTTCATTATCGAAGGCGATTCATCTGCGATAATGAACGCGATATGGCGTGGCTTGTCAGCGATCTACGGCTCTGTCTATTAAATGCCACTCCAATTATAAGCAGGTGATGGAGATTTTAGCGGTGATCACGGAAGCAGTTTTACTGATTAGATGCGCATGATCATATCGTTAGATATATCACCCAGCCCTAGTTCAAATTAAATTCATGATTTTTAAATAACAACAGCAAAACCATGTTAAGTTAACTGTAAAGTCAAGCTCCCATTAAGAACAATGAATGTATAAATATATTGTACATCTTTTTATGAAATATAACAAGAGGTAAAAAAAGCAATGCAGAAAATATACCCAAGTCAAACTCCCTCTTCTCCATACGGGGCTCTTCTTCAGTTGTGACTTGATCCGACAGAGCAGCTGGAATAATAAGATTGATTATATATATATACATTGATATCTATATTGGATAAAGACTATGAATATGATAAGTCATTTTGGCAGTTTCTTTTCATCTGCATAACTGCAGGAATGCTGAAGTGATGAATAAAAAAATACTGCAATAATTCATAAAAATAGAATCATTAATTTTGATTTCATGGCGTCTTCAAAGAAACGGTGATAAATTATATCGGTGACAAATTATCACCGTTACATCGGTGATAAATTATAGTACGTTTGGTCATCATGAATGTTTTTTTTTACATTTCAATAACATCCATCTAGCCATCCTTTTTCTAATCCACTTGTGTTATGTAGGATAACAGGACTTCAGTAATAACATGTTTAATCAGAAGTACCATTTTATGCTGATGAACAACTTAATTTAAAGCATGCCAATGAAATCAAATTTGGTTTTATATGAACTATTTTTGTATTAAAATAGAAAAATCACTGATTTTTGGTCTAATATATAATTTATTCAAAAATAAAAGAATAAATGACTAACTTAAAGGGTTAGTTCACCCAATAATCAAAATTATGTCATTAATAACTTCCAAACCCGTGAGACCTCCGTTTATCTTCGGAACACAGTTTAAGATATTTTAGATTTAGTCCGAGAGCTCTCAGTCCCTCCATTGAAGCTGTGTGTATGGTCTACTGTCCATGTCCAGAAAGGTAAGAAAAACATCATCAAAGTAGTCCATGTGACATCAGAGGGTCAGTTAGAATTTTTTGAAGCATCGGAAATACATTTTGGTCCAAAAATAGCAAAAACTATGACTTTATTCAGCATTGCCTTCTCTTCCGTGTCTGTTGTGAGAGAGAGTTCAAAACAAAGCAGTTTCGTGATATCCGGAACGAGAAAGAATCACTCGATGTAACCGGATCTTCTTGAACCAGTTCACCAAATCGAACTGAATTGTTTGAAACGGTTCGCGTCTCCAATAAGTATTAATCCACAAATGACTTAAGCTGTTAACTTTTTTAATGTGGCTGACACTCCCTCTGAGTTAAAACAAACCAATATCCCGGAGTAATTCATTTACTCAAACAGTACTGAACTGCTGTGAAGAGAGAACTGAAGATGAACACCGAGCCGAGCCAGATAATGAACAAAAGACTCATGATCTAAAACACGTTTGCAAAACGTTTACCTTATGTGCGCTGAATATACCCGATGGCCGGATCAACATTCTGTCCAACGTTATATAACCAATCCAGGGGTTTTTCTGCATTGATCTTTTTTTGGCGGCTGTCAAAGCCTTATTTGATCGCCTGACAGGGCGCGTACGAGAGAGATCCCCGGCTCTCTCTCCCTTGTGCATATTAATCAAAATCATTTAACACGATAGAAAAAGGGCGAAACACCAAAGTTTCACGCGCGCTTGCGCACTCACAGTCTTCAAACTACACGAGCGCTGTCTTGCTCTCTCTCTCTCTCTCTCCCTCCCTCATGCATATTAACCAAAATCATTAGACACGATAGAAAAAGGGCGGAATGCCAAAGTTTTACGTGGAGCATTCAGAGATTTTTTTTCTTCTCCATGACAGGCTGCTGGCTCCCACTGTTAATTTAAATTTTTTTTTTTTGGGAAAAGCACTCTCTGTATTAGCTTAAAGCCCTAAAGTTTACATTGGTTACCGTATTCTTTCAATTGCTCTAAACAAGTATTTTGGGTGACCTTTTTTACTGAATGCTAGACATCAAGTTGTTGTTATTTTCATCTGAAAGAAGAACATTTTTTCAGTAAACTAGGCCCTATGTGTTCAGTAAGCTTGTTTCAGTAAGCTATGTGTTTTCAAGGCTTCAAGGTTTTATTGAATGCTATCTCTATACAAGTGCAAAGTAATGCATTCTTAGTCTTTTATTTTGTAATTTTAAGAGCAATAAACATATTTTGCAATGTTGAGGAATTCATGTTTTTTTCATTCAGATATGTAAATCAACATGTATAAATTGTTAGTAGTCAATAAATGGGGATATAATCGAAATTGAATCGGTCTGGAAAAAATTAATCGTTAGATTAATCGATGCATCGAAAAAATAATCGCTAGATTAATCGTTATAAAAATAATTGTTTATCCCAGCCCTAATTCTGAACTGATTCTGTGCTAATGTTATGAGCCCAGGTAAACCGAAGGCTTGAATCAAGGGCAATCTTCTGCAATGACGCCATTACGTCGAGCGCAAAAGAACCGGTGAACCATTTTCTTCAACCGGTTTATTGAATCGAACCGAAAGAACTACTGGTGATCTGAAAACCGATACAACCGGTTCTTGACTCGTGAACGAGTCAATCTTTCGTTCGTTATCTGGCTCGGCTCGGTGTTCATCTTCAGTTCTCTCTTCACAGCAGTTCAGTCAGTGTACTGTTTGAGTAAATGAATTACTCCGGGATATTGGTTTGTTTTAACTCAGAGGGAGTGTCAGCCACATTAAAAAAGTTAACCGCTTAAGTCATTTGTGGATTAATGCTTATTGGAGACGCGAACCGTTTAAAACGATTCAGTTCAATTTGGTGAACTGGTTCAAAAAGATCCGGTTACATTGAATGATTCGTTCGCGAATCGCGAATAGGAAATCACTACACTGTAGTGTTTTTAAATCTCACAACAGACCCGGAAGAGAAGACAGTGCTGAATAAAGTTGTCGTTTTTGCTATTTTTGGACCAAAATGTATTTTCGATGCTTCAAAAAATTCTAACTGACCCTCTGATGTCACATGGACTACTTTGATGATGGTTTTCTTACCTTTCTGGACATGGACAGTATACCGTACACACAGCTTCAATGGAGGGACTGAGAGCTCTCTGACTAAATCTAAAATATCTTAAACTGTGTTCCGAAGATGAACGGAGGTATCACTGGTTGGGAACAACATGAGGGTGAGTTATTAATGACAATTTTAATTATTGGGTGAACTAACCCTTTAAGGGTAAATTCTATTGAGTAACTCACCAGGGACGATCACCTTGAAAGTTTTTATGTTATCATCATGACTGATGCTGTTTTTTTTGGTGATTTTTGTGCTATCACACTTGCGGTTTCTGTTTAAACTTTGTCTTTTTCCTGAACTCTCACTTCTGATGATCTCTGCTTCATAACGTCCAGTGTGTTCAGTTGTGATGTTTGTGATGATCAGAGATCCAGACTCATAGTCCACCTTCAGCCTGTCTCTGAATCTCCCGTCTTCTCCATCATATAAACAGCTCGTGTTGGGATGTCCATTGATCAGAGCGATTCGAGTGTCTTCAAAATACCACAACAACTTGTCATGCTCTTTTTTGATTATATCAGTCTGTAGAAAGACTGTATCTCTCTCCATCACTGTCACCACGTAATCACCAAAAACCCCTGGAAAAACAAATAAATAGTTACTTAATATAGACTATAGTTCTTAATTTGAATTAAGTGTTATGGATATATCATTAGGGGGGAAATAAACATGTTATAAGCCATCTTTTAAGATATTTCTCCTTATATAGAACCTTTTTGGCATTAAGGGTTCTTAAATATTCAGTTAAGAACCCCATGTCCCGTGTAGGACACATAGAAGTCTGATACTACTCTCTAATGATGGCCAGTGTGCAGGTGACCAGGAACTAAAGAAACACAGCTCTTAACAGATGTAGGAAAATCAGAAACCAAACAGGGAAGTCAAGGAAACACAGACGACACAGACACAGGATACAAACACAAAACCAAAACTATGTAATATAATAGCGTTGTTGAGTTTTCAATAAAGTCATACAGTTAATTATTCATATAATATTTATGCTTAGATGTCATCGATCTGAGTCAGTTTAATGGTCAACGCATCAGAAACGCAGCTTTTATGCTGACGAGTCATTAAAACAACAGCATGACACTGACTGAACCTTTCCTGGGGAAATTTTGTATAAAAACGAAAGAACTCTATGAGTACAAACACAAGTACATCGACAAATACAATCCAAGATAAGATTTTAGCAGTTGATGATGTGAAATTGTCATTTACTATCGCTGAAAACCGAAAACGTTGAGGTTACAAATTGAAACGTCTTACCATGAAGGAGAAAAACAAACAGAGGGAGTAAAAAACAGCATCTCATCATGTCAACAGCTGTGTTTGTTAGAATTAATAATAGCATTGCTCCGTAGATCTACTGCGAGGCGTTCTCTTCCAATCACAATAAAAATGACACGAAATATTAATGGTTAGCCTATGGTTTCGCTTCTAGTCATAAAGGAAGAGAAGGGAAGCAAATTAGCGTTATTTGCATAGTGCAGCTGTAGTGCAACTCTACATCACACAAGAGCTCATTATCTCTTTGAATGAAAGCAGGGAAAAGTAACCAAATATTTCTAATGTTACCCACACTCTCAGAAAAAAAAAAGATACAAAAGCGGACACTGGGATGGTATGACTACATTTTCAAAAGCATACCTTTTGATTAAATGCACACTTTAAGTGCGTATATGTATCTTCAAGGTAGGCAAGCGGACTAGGTGTGCCTTTTGAAAAGGTACCGCCCCAGAGACAGCTTTTGTCTGAGAGTCAACAATCCAAACCGATATAATTTATAAAGTTGGTTCGACGTTTGACTTTTTGTCAGAGATTCAGCCTCGAAAATCTTCAATTGTTCTAACGATTTAGCACAATGACAAGAATCATACTGTGTTTTAATTGTTTTCAAATGTAGAAGAGAACACACATTGTGTTTTATTGGTTTTAATCTGCCTTAATGAATTATAACTGATAGACCTTATAATGTAAAAGTGCAGGAAAGGGACTGTCTGCAAAGTGCAAAACGAAGAGAAAAACACACACACTTATTCCATCTAAATGCTTCACTTGTGAAATGTATAAATAATAAATCTCAAATCAAAGGGGTGTGTCTTATTATGTGTTCATAAAAGAACATTTAGCTGTTGGTTTTATTCACAGAACTGTAGCACAACAAAAATTATTGAAATGTACCGAATGAGAAAAAGCAGGCAAAGCATGACAAAGATTGTGCAGTTTAACGCCACCTAGAGGAACATATATTGCACTTGTCTTGACCAAGTTTGACATTCAGAAGTTTAAATAAATCAATTTAGAATGCATACAGTTTGATATGTAAACTTAAATGGGTGTGTCTTGTTATTTGTTCAAAGAACAATATTTAAAGCCATCTTTTACTATGTAAAATCAGGATGCATACTATTGAATTAAATTTTAATCCGTTAACACACTCATTTTTAAAACATTCTGTTTTCCATCTCGACTTCAAAGGATTTGTCTTGTTATCTAGGCCTAAAAGAACATTTATGTTCAGGTTTTACTCTCTTATGTTATTCAGGATACATGCTATTGAACTAAATTCAAATCTGTTAATAAATTCATGTAAAATGCATGCAGTGTTCTTTCTCAAATCTAAAGGGTGTGTCTAGTTACTGGTTTCTAGACGAACATACTGATAATGGTTTTAGCCACAGAACTATAATAGAACTCATACTATTGAAAATGAAACCAACACATCATTTAGTTATGTTTTTTAATTTTATAATGTAGTTATATAAATACAATCTTTTATCTCAGCTACAAAGGCTGTGTCTTGTCACAGATTTAATAAATGATATTTTGCAGTAGTTTTCATTGTCAAAAGTGATGCTGAAGTCAGGGCCGTCGCTAGTGGGGTGAAAGGTGGTGATGATTATAGGGGCCCACGGCTGAGGGGGGGCCCCCAGCGATCTCAACCGCCTGGCTGAGGCCAGCCTAAAAGATGCTCAGAACAGTTGACGGGCCACTGCTGCGCTGTCACGAAAGCTTATCATTTTCACGTGTTTTTTAACCTTGCCGTTTTAAATATGCAAAAGAGTTTAAAGCGCTGGAAAGCTCAACTGAGTAGGCTATTCACGCGCTGTGTTCAGTGCACACGCAGAGAGCTCTCCTTCAGGAAGTTTGCATCCTCCTGCACCTGAACGAACAAATACAAATTTTAAACAAATAGAAAAAGATGCGAAATGCCCAATTCAGCACTGCAGTGTTCTGGTGTTCAGGGCGCACGCAGAGACGTGTTTCCGATTTAATTACAGAACCTGCCCCTTCTTGCATTTGCACCAACAAATAAATACAAAATGTCAAAATACCCGTCTTGAAAAAGTGTGTTCGAAAAAACTGTTGGTTATGTCTAAAAGTAAAAAGTTTGACATTCAAAGTTATAAATTATTTTAAAATCAATAAAGTCTTCTATTTTAACTTCAAAAGGTGTGTCTTGGTTCTGTTTTCTAAATGAACATTTCAATTTAGGTTTTACACTCGTATGTAAATCAGCACACATGTTATTGAATTAAACAGTAGGGTTCTTGAAACATCTCATTATCAAAGGTCTTCTAGATTTATACTCTCACAGTTTGTATGTCATTCCAGACAAAATGATGATGCTCAGATCAGATCTATGTGTGAAGCACTGGCTCCTGTCAGAAAAAAATCTCACTTGATTATTACAATTAATGGCCAAATTAATGTTTGGAAATGTAAACTATATTTCCTACTGACACACTACAGCAAAATATAGAAATAACTGACTTAAAACCATTTTTAGAATGTAATGAAAGTATCAAAATACTTGTGTTCAAATATTTTTGACCACCACTGCATATTATATATGAAATGCTAATCCAAAAAAACAACCAATATATATTGTATATTAGCAGTGTTGGGAAAGTTCACTTTCTACATGAACTAGTTCAAAGTTCAATTCACAAATTTTAAAATGAACTAGTTCAGTTCATAGTTCAAACTACAAAATTTTGAACTAAGTTCACAGTTCCAAAAATGAACTAGTTCATAGTTCTTATTTTCCATATGTTGCTGCCAGCTATTATTTTTCAAAATTATTGCCACAGCCCATATAGACTCACATTCAGCAATTATTTTATCAGTTTTAACAATGAAGCTATGCGTCAGATTTCATCTTCATATCCAATTTTGAATCCTTATCCAACCAGGGTTTACATTAGCATTGAGGGGACAGCATTTCCCCATTGTTGCTTTAATGCTTTGTCTGGTGTTGCCAGATTGGGTGTTTTTCCGCTACATATTAAGACCCGTTTACAGTGTGTTTTAGCCGGGTTTTCGCCTGGAAGGCTCTATAAAAATCTGGCACCCTATTGAACGAAGTCAACCTGAGAGAGCGTGCCGTTCACAGACACCAGAATGAACGAGTTGACAGTAACGTTCATCAGGCAGTAATACAGCACGTTCAGTTCACGTTCGCCCAAAATATGAACGAGTTCATGAACTATCGTTCAATGAACGCATTCAGGCACAACACTGTATATTAGTTTATTGACATATAGTGCATTCGTTTTTAAGCATAGAAGTATGGAACAACACAAATTACAATTAATCTATAGATCTATAAATACACACACATAAATCAGCATAACATTTCCATCCATGAATTACCATCAACCAACAACAAAAAAGTGGTGTTAGGGGGCAGTAATACTGGAGACTCTTGGGAAGGCTCTGCACGCTTTTATTGAACGTTAATAGCATGACTTCTTCATCACTTTTGACGATGAAAACTACTGGGAAATGTTTGTCTAGGAATCTCCAAGAATACACAGCCTATGGATTTGAGAAACTAAGCTGTATTCAATTTAAATGAATGTATTAACAGATTTTAATTTAATTCAGTAACATGTATCCTGATTTATATATGACAGTAAAACTTGCATAGATATGGTCTTCTAGGATACAGTAACAAAACACAAACTTTGAAGCTGAAATAGAAGACTATTGAATTTAAATGAATTTATTAAAATATTAGAAAGTCAAAACACCTGCAGTATCTTCCTCTAGGGGGCAGTAATACTGGAGACTCTTTGGTAGGCTTCAAATTTAGATTTTTGAAAGTCAATAGTGTCAATTCTGTATCACTTTTGGCAAATGAAAACTACTGCACAATGTTCTTAAAGAAATCTGTAACAAGACACAGCCTTTGAAGTCTGTATTTATTTTGAACTAAATTATGTAGTGGTTTCATTTTCAATAATATGAGTTCTATTATAGTTCAGTGGCTAAAACCACCATCAAAATGTTTGTCTAATCTGTAACAAGACACACCCATTGAAGTTGTGTAATAAAACTGTGTGTGTTATAAATTAATTTATTAAAATGTTGATTTTCAAACTCAAGTCAAAACAACTGCAAAACAAGCATTGTCTTATTTGTTGCATTTCAATAGCATGTTTTCTGTTATAGTTCTGTGACTAACAAATACAAAAAAATCTTCTTATGAAAAAAAAAATATTTAATAGTAGCGGCGGCAACGCATCACTCTCGCTCTCAAAATCTCGAGATTCATTATGAGTTAAACATTACGTTTTAACATAGCCTACATATAATCCTATAACTCATGAAATTATTAGAATGGTATCTCCGTTATATTATTAATAAACATTCGTGTTATGATGAACTTTTTAACATGTGCAAACTCATAAATCAATGCATAACACGGTTAATACACTGTAAAACCCGACAAGTAAACTTAACTTAAACCGTTTGAGTAAACAGATTGCCTTGATTTAAACCATGTAGGTTTTGAAACTTTGCATTCAAGTAATTAAGTGATTAACTAAGTGCTGATTGAGAATTAGTGATGAACAGCTGCTGTTAACAAACAGAATCACTGAAGAAAAGAGAAACACAAGAACTACTACAACTGACTTCAGACAAAACCTTAGATGAAATCAACTGAAATAAAATACATGAAATCTCTCAAGATCTGATTAAACAACCCCACAAACAGCATCACCAGCTCCACTTATTAATAACCAGACTGACTTTATTTCTGTCAGACGTCTACAGAAGATCTTATTGAGAATGAACTAAGGTTTAGATGTTGATTTATTGTTTCATTTGAAGTAACCATGTTAGAGATCAGTGTTTGCTTTAGTTGGGCTCTTGACCCTTGGTTTCCATCTAAGTCTTTTCTCTGGCTGTTATAACCGTGTGTTTCTAAAACACATTTGTTGTACTTCAGAAGCCCAGAAGAAATGCTAGCAGGTGTTAACCTGTCACTAGATGTAGGTTGTTATACTTTATATTGGCGACGGTAATCATCAATTATTGAACTGTACGGAGTCTAATCTCTGATGAAATAGGTGTTGTGTAATTTGATTCATTATAGTAAAAGTGATTCTAAGAGCCAGTGGTGCTGTGATAATTAGTTAATCTGAATGACTTTTCAAATAGTGTGGTCTTCTACGGTGTTAAACAGTCACACAAAAAACATCAATAATCAGCATGAATTAAGTACTCATAACTGTTAGTTTTTTCAACTTAAACGGTTTAAGGCAATCGGTTTCCTCAAATGGTTTGAGTTAACATAACTTAAGTATATCTGTTTACTCAAACCGTTTGAGTTAAGTTTAATTGTCGAGTTTTACAGTCAAGGCAATCGCTTTACTCAAACGATTTGAGTTAAGTTAACTTGTCAGGTTTTACAGTGTACATTGCAGATACGAAAATTGCATTAACAAAGTGGAGATGCTGTTGACAAAGTACAAAAGTGCCATTTTGGTAGAGTGAAAGGTTGAAAGAAAGGAACATAAAATTTGTGATCCACTGATAATTATGTTCCAGTTTTCTGTTAGTAAGAACAGTAAAGCTAGAGTGTTTTGTGACTGCTGTGTCATATGGGCCTGTGGTTACAGCTAGAGCACTTTCAGTAAAGCGTGGTCAGATCATGTTGGGTTGGGGGAGGATTCACACTAGAATGATATCTCACTTCTGTCCTGTTTAGTAGTCTGTTTTCAGATGTTATAATAGCACAGTGCTTAAAGAAAATGCTTCAAGTTATAATTTTGGTCTGCATGTGTTTGTGCAAACTTGCTGGTAAGTGATATATTGATGTTTATATATATATATATATATATATATATATATATATATATATATATATATATATATATATATATATATATATATATATATATATATATGTGTATATATATATACATATATATATATATATATATATATATATATATATATATATATATATATATATGTATATATATATATATATATATGTATATGTATATATATATATATATATATATATATATATATATATATATATATATATGTGTGTGTGTGTGTGTGTGTGTGTGTGTGTGTGTGTGTGTGTGTGTGTTTATTGATTTAGTTAATGCTTTAGGGTAATAAAATTAATATACATTTGTCATTATTTTCAGATATTCTGAAACTGAACAAGCATTCATAATCTGGTTTAGGTTCAGATCTATCATCACAGAATAATTTAAGGACAGATTCAGATTCTCTCCACTTTACACTTCCTTTTAGCTTCTTTCCTGTGTGGTGCTGTTTTGTGTTCTTCGTTTCACTTTTAAATAATTACAACATATAGTACATAAATCCTATAGCAAAGTAAACCAACATAAAGTCATTAACCCTTAATCTGTGACAAACTCTATATTCTTCAGGTGTGTTTGGTGATTTAGATGGACTGGAGTCAGTGTCAGTGCTGGAGGGAGATTCAGTCACTCTAGACTCTGGTCTTACTGAAATAATGGATGAAGATCTGATTCTGTGGAGGTTTGGATCTGAAAACACTTTAATAGCTCAAATTGATATACTGGCAGGCAGCATTATTCTATATGACGATGTTCCTGATGGGAGATTCAGAGACAGACTGAAGGTGGATCATCAAACTGGATCTCTGATCATCACAAACACCAGAACTGAACACACTGGACTCTATCAAATGCAGAGCAACAGTGTGAGAAAGAGATTCAGTCTCTCTGTCTATGGTGAGTTTCTTACCTTAAAGTACAACCTATTGAATAATTTAATTTTGAATGATTGTTATGAAGTTGGCATCGCAAATTAAAGTAAAACAACAACTAATCACAATAGTCTATCGTTTGTGAATAACATCACAAACTCTCCCTCAACACATTAAACACTGTCAAAAAACAGCCCTCTTATTTACCATTCATATTATTTAATCTGATTTTACTCATGTTTTCAGCTCGTCTGTCTGTTCCTAACATTACCAGAGACTGTTCTTCATCCTCATCTTCACAGCAGAATTGTTCATTGTTGTGTTCAGTGGTGAATGTGGGTCATGTGACTCTCTCCTGGTACAAAGGAAACAGTTTATTGTCCAGCATCAGTGTGTCTGATCTCAGCATCAGTCTCTCTCTACCTCTGGAGGTGGAATATCAGGATAAAAACAGCTACAGCTGTGTGATCAACAATCCCATCAGAAACCAGACCACACATCTCAACATCACTACACTCTGTCACACATGTTCAGGTGAGATAAGCATTTATTCATTGATCTCAGTCTACTGGTCATGTGCTGAAAAGATGGGTCAAATTAATGAGTTAACCAATAGTTGTGCTTCAATACATTCAGCTACACTAAACAACACACATTGTGTTTGTATCTATTCAGCCATGTCTTTTTACCTGAACATGTCAAAAAATTGTCTGCATAAAAAAATAAATAATAATAATAATAATAATTAAAAAAGTAAAAAAAAAACCTTCTACACTGTAAGAAATAGGGGTACAGTAGGAGTCAATTTCTGTCCCCCAAGGTACAATCTACACTAACGTACCCCATAGGGCTTATTATTGGACCTCAAGGTACATGTATGTACCTTTTTAAGGGGCAAAAAGGTACATATATGTTCCGAAACATTAAAAGGCACATATATGTACCGTTTCTTTTAAAGGTTAAGGTACAATTTGTAGAGCCAGCCCTGATTGGCTGCTTGAATCTCAATTTAAAAGAGCGTCCAGTTTCTTCTGTTACTTTCTTTTGGTTGAGACGAAGCCATAGCACGCTTATGCATGGGTTTTAGTAGATTTGGGTAGTCCAGGGGCCAAAAAGTAAAAGTCCTGCCATATTTTTGCTCCACCGATGAAATCATGAGATTATTTCATCAGAGGAGGAACCAAGTCATTCCTTCCAAGTCACAAACAAGTCTTGAGTCAAATCCTAAGTCCTCAAAGAGTTAAAGTTAACGAGATAATTAAGTGACTAATTAAATCAAGATGCATTAGTGATAAATACCTGCTGTGGTGAGTATTTGCTTCAGTTGAGCTCTTGAGCCTTTAAACAGTTTTTATAAATTTTCTTCTAGGCAAGGCAAGGCAAGGCACGTTTATTTATATAGCACATTTCATACACAATGGTAATTCAAAGTGCTTTACATAAAAGAAAGTAAAATAGTAATGAAGAAAAAAAATAACAAGAATAAAACAAGCAATTTTAAAACTTTTAAAATTATTAAAACTGTATTTATTTAAAATGAATTTAAAACAGTTAGAAAATGATTTTACATAAAATAAAATAAAAAACAGTGAAAATATATATTGCAATCAGTTTGGACAATGCACAGTGCTCATTCAATAAATGCACAGCTAAACAGATGAGTTTTAAGTCTAGATTTAAATGTGACTAGTGTTTTAGCACATCTGATCTCTTCTGGAAGCTGATTCCAACTGCGGGCGGCATAGTAACTAAAGGAGGACTCCCCTTGTTTTGTGTGAACCCTTGGTATTTCTAACTGACTCGATCCTAATGATCTGAGTGCTCTGTTAGGTTTATATTCAGTGAGCATATCTGAAACATATTTCGGTCCTAGGTCATTTAGTGACTTATATACGAGTAAAAGTACTTTAAAATCAATCCTAAATGTAACTGGAAGCCAGTGTAAGGACCTGAGGACTAGTGTGATATGATCAGATTTTCTGGTTCTAGTCAGAATCCTGGCAGCAGCATTCTGGATGAGCTGCAGCTGTCTAATGGTCTTTTTGGGAAGGCCGGTGAGGAGCCCATTACAATAGTCCACCCTGCTGGTGATGAAGGCATGAACAAGTTTCTCCAAGTCTTGGCTGGAAACAAAAGATCTAATTCTTGCAATGTTTTTTTAAATGATAGTATGCTGATTTAGTTACTGCTTTGACATGACTACTGAAACTAAGGTCTGTCTCCAGAATCACACCAAGATTCCTGACTTGATGTTTAGTTGTTTGACCCCTAGAGTTAAGGTATGCATTCATCTTGAACACTTCATCTTTGTTTCCAAATGCAATGACTTCTGTTTTTTCCTTGTTTAACTGAAGAAAGTTCTGGCACATCCAACTATTAATTTCATCAATGCATTGGCAGAGGAAGTCAATGGGGCTGTAGTCATTTGGAGATAAGGCTAGGTAAATCTGGGTATCATCAGCATAGCTGTGATAGGCAATTTGGTTCTTTCTCATTATTTGACTTAGTGGAAGCATTAGTTCTAAACAATTACATTATTGTTTTGCAGCAAACATTGGTGCAATGCTGATACAACTCTTGATATAGCAGATGACTTGTGTTTTTGATGATTGTATGATCTTGATTAAATTTCTTGATTATACGTTAAAAAAAGAGCTCGTGGCTTAGTTGTTAGAGAGAGCTGCTGTGTATTCACCGCTCTGTCTGTGCACTTTGGATGGGTTAAAAACAGAATACAAATTCTGAGTACAGATCATCATACTTAACTGTATTTCACTTTCACAAAAAAGAAAGAATTCTCATTATGCAAATGCCACTATATAATGCTTCAATATGTAGAAAGAGGAAAAAAAAAACCCCACATTTTGGAATGAGGCATTTAGCCATGAACATTTATCATGTGATCCTCAACAGTGGTGAAAATTATTATTCATACTGCAGTGCATTATGGGAGTAATTCATGTACTGCAACATGAAGCAATTTGTTAATTGTCACCATTGTAGAGATTCATATGCTGGTTCTTGATATATGTGTGTGTCTTAAAACCTCTGGAGTGCAAACTATATGGTACAAAAAAAAAAAAAAAAAAAACCATACCCTGTAAATATAAGAGCAATTTTTTTTATGTACATGCTATAGTATCACCGGAATTTTTCAAAACCTAAACATGTGATAAGAACGAATAAAAATAAATATTAGAGATATAGTTAAACCAGCTCATCGTGACTATATGTCTTTCATCTGTCTTCTCCACAACACCCCATGCAGAGCTACAGAGAGAGCTCTAGCACAACAAGTCAAGGGTCAAGAGCACAACTAAACCAAACACTGATCTCCATGATGGTGGCTTAATTTTAACCAATAAAACATCAACACTTGATCCTCTGTAATGCTCAATAACAGCAGGTGTTAATCATTAATGCACAATCATCATTTAATTAGTCACTTAATTATCTCATTAACTTTAACTCTTTGAGGACTTGGGATTTGACTCGAGACTAGTTTGTGACTTGGAAGGATTGACTTGGTTCCTCCTCTGGTGAAATCGGCTGCTGAGTTCATGGGTGGAACAAAAATATGGCAGGACTTTTACTCTTTGGCCCCTGGACTTCCCACCTCTGGTTCTTACAGGGCTTTCAACCAAGGGGGTCCTTCAAAAAATATCAGAAGCAGACATAGAAGTAACCGACGTCGAGATGTACTGCATTCTGAGTCTATTCCATTGTTTTGGCAAATCAAGTATCCTTTTAACATAGACACCATGTGGATCCTTTGTTCTATGAGCGTCACTTTTATGCATGATGTGTCAAGGCTGATAAAAAAAAGGACTATACTGAAACCAAGAGATGAAATGGATTTTCAGGCAAATTACACTCACTCAGTAGATGATCATTTCTATGTTATAGTTAGACATTGTTTTTAAATTGAAAAGGATTTAGTAAATTCTGATTTTAATTCAGCGTGTGTGTGTGTGTTAATATATATATATATATATATATATATATATATATATATATATATATATATGTTATAGCCAACGATTGTACCCTTTTTGAAGGGTGAACTTCTGTACTGTTAAATAAAGGTTCAAAATTGTCACCACAGGTACAGAACTGGTCTCTTAAGGTACAAGTTACAAGGGTACAAATGTATTCCCTATGCCAAGGGTACAAAAGCTGTACCCTTGAGGGTACAGCCCCAGTGACAAGCTATTGTACCCCTAAAGGTACAATTATGTACTTTATTTTCTGAGAGTGTAGGAAAGTAAATAGCTTTGGGAGATAACTAAGGGATATTAATCTACAGGCCACAAACAGTTGACTAGCATTCATTACATAGTCCACAAACTGGAATACATGTGGCTTTCAAACATGCTTCCTCTCTTCCCTTAGCAAAAAGTAGTATACTTCAAGTTTATTTTATTAAGTTTACTTAAGTAAAGTTCAAGTATACTTTTAAGTATACTTTATGTAGCAAGTATACAAAGTGTTCTAGTGTTCTAGTAGTACAATTGTAAGTGTACTGTTTCAATACTCCTTGGGACTAAATCGGCCCACTTTCTAGTATATAAAATATACTTTTAAATATACTTTAAGTATAACAGTAGCAAACTTTGAGTACACAACTAGTTTACCTCTATGTTTGTAGTTTGTACTGCAATTATAATAAAAGTGAACTTGATTTGCTGATAGTTTACTAATTAAATACTTTGTACACTCATACTGCAAGTATACTCATAAGTTTTCTTTAAGTGAAATTTATATCATACTTTAAGACTACTATGTCCCTATTCAGGTTTGAATTTGTAAAAGTTTCGTTACATGAATATCTGACCATGCAAAACATACAAATAAAGAACAGTGTATCTGCTTGTAAACTAAAACATTTAATTCTAGCTTCATGCATTCTTTTTTTAAACACGTTAATGTGGGTAAGTTACAAAAAAAAAGTTGATAGATGCAGGCTATGCACACTTTAACTACACAGAAATCCTTGCAAAATTCCAATCAGACAACGGATGAGGAGATTTCGCTCAAGAGCAATTGATGACATGGCTGAGAAGAAAATATTTAAGTGTAGGTATTATTATGGTTTTTATGACCTAGATGAACATTTTACCAGTTGTTACCTATACAGTTTATACAAACATTATGGTCATCGACCAGTGATTGATATCTCAAACATAATAATAGTGGTTAGACGTTGGATTTTGGTTGAAAATGAAAATCGGGTTGATGTCTAAATCCTACGACTGTGTGACGTCAAGCTCCAATGTTTAGCAGATGCTGAATTTTGGCTGGAATAAACACCCCCCACCCCCCAAAAAAACATAAAAAAACGGTGAAATGCATGGCAGTACACGTAATATCAGCTTCACGTATTACTAACCAGTTTGACTTTATTTCTGTCAGACGTCTACAGAAGTTCTTTTGAGAATTAACAGAGGTTTAGATGTTGATGTTTTATTTGAAAATGATTGGTCACCATTATTGTGATCAGTGTTTGCTTTAGTTGGGTAGTTTGACTCTTGGCTTAGGAAGTTTGTGGTTCCTGTAATAGGGTTTTTTCCAAAACACATAATTTGTTATAAAAGGAGCCATAAACAAAGATAAGGTGATATAGTTTTCATCACCATGAAGAAAAATGATTGAGGAAAATTAATTTTTATCGTCATTGACCCAAAGTGGTTTTTTATTATTAATGAACAATATTCAAGAGACAATACTTTCTTCCCTCAGATCAGACATTCTGAATTTTTATTTTTAAATACATTTTGGGAGAAAAAGCTTTCGAAACACATATACATCAATAATCAGTATATGAATCTCAACAATGGTGACATGCTTCATGCAGCCATGCATGCTGGGAGCCACCATAGTATAAAACGCATGGCTCCCAGCATGCATTGCTGCATGAAGCATGTCACCATTGTTGAGATTCATACGCTGATTGTTGATGTCTGTGTGTGTCAGCGTAGGTTAAGTTTTTTGAGCTCATGTTTGTTAAAAGATTTTTAACTGATTGTTATAATACCGCTGGATCTCATGTGGCAGAAACACAGGGTTTGTAATATGAATGTACTAATGGAACAACATAATTGTTAGATTATAAAACATCAGCGAATCAGGTTATTTCATGATGATTATAAAACCATTAACAGGTAACAGCCATCACTTGATCTCATGTCACTTTAGCTTTCTTTGATGCTGCAAATGTGCTCAACAAACAAACTGTCACAGCAGCCACAATAGCCAAAACATATAATAAGTGTTAAGAGCTCAACTAATGGAAACACTAATGGTTTTAATTTGACTATGTAAATGTTACGGAGCAGAAGAGAAGGCAGGCAAAGAGACAGATCTAAATGCAAGAGGTTATTATTTTTTAAACTGAAATGCAAAACAAGAACCAATAAGCAAGGACTGTGGGGAACAGAAACACATTTACAACTGAAAAAGGGGAAAAGGCTATGCAAACACATTTTAATGTGAAAATCTGAGTGCTGCATTTTTACACATGTAGGATTATGTTACTGTATCATTAAACTAATGCAGAATTGCATTTCTGTCTTGTTTCTGTATTTCTAGTGTGTTTTAATGTATTTTGAGGAATGTAGAATTTATTTTTATGAGCGAGACGAGTAAAGAGCTTTGCACAATATCACTTTATAGACAACAACCAAACTTGCCAAACATGCAAACTTTTTTTTTACTCATTAAAGCATTATAGCAAACATCTGTCATCAAAACTTGAATCAAAAGCATGCTTTAAATTATGTCAACAAGTAAAGCAGCAAAAACTGAGAAGGATGTTCATGTATCTGTAGATCAGACTGACAATTTCACTCAAACTAATGACTGTCTCTCTATCATTTCAGGCTCTCGGTCTCTGATAGTGCTGATATTTTTTTCTGCTGTGGCTGGATCTCTGTTGATTGTGGTTGCATTCGGGATGTTTCTCACATGCAGGAAGTGTAGAAAAACTGTTCAAAAAGGCAAGTTTGGCTGTTATCTATAAAGTGACATTGGGCAATGCTCTTGCTCAGAAAAACTAATTCTGCATTTCTCAAAATGCAATAAAGCACACCGGAAATACAGATACAAAACAGAAATGCAATTCTGCATTAATTTAATGATACAGTAACTCAGAAACATAATCCTATATGTGTAAAGATGCAGCACTAAGTTGGTTTTCATATTAAAATGTCTAGAATAACACTGTTTCACTGGTGGGTGACATTTTATTTCAGCTTCAACTTATTACATTTCATCACACTATAATAAAATGTAAATTACTTTAGCATTTATCTTGGTATGATTTATAATTTATCTGCAAATAATGTCTATAAAGTTCATTTTCTGTATGAAATCCAAACTGAATCCATTTGTTGAAGCCATTAAAACCATGTAATGGGGCATTAAACATGTTCATTGTGAACAATTAATGAACCATTAAATGTTTTAACTTTGACAGCCCTATAATAACAGCACATATGTTGTGAAGAACCAGATCTAGTTAAGATTGAGATGTTGTTGTTGTTGTTGCTTAATGCATCTATTATTATTTTCAAACAGTTCAGACTCCTGAAGAGATCACTTACATTGAACCAACATTCAACAACAGAAAAGTGCATAAAACAGTAAGATTTATTACAAAGGTATGCTGTTCATCTGTGTATCAATTTAGCACTCAGGAATTTATTTTTTTAAGGATACTGCCACAAACACAAGACATTCCACCTCTAAATTTTTGCACTTTTTTCTGTCAGTGGTACATACCGTACTATCCTGGGCTGCCTTTTCCAAAAGCATTATTAGCCTAAATACTATTGTATTTTTTACAGGATGTTAAAGAGGAGGCTCAAGTAGAGTATGCACCGATCACCATAAGAAGATAAAATATAGCAGACCTGCAAAATCCTGCGACATCGATTACAACTCCTGCTGATAACAAGTTCTTTGAAACGTGTAGATGAGTTTTGGGATTGTTGACAGTCACTAAAAATGTAGTAGCTACCTAAAGTCCTGTTCACACCGGCAGTGACTAAAACCACCTTTGTGCTTTCTCTAACAAATGACGGACCTGTATTTGGACTTGATTTGAGCTTTGAAATATTCATTGAGTGAATTCAGACATAATTATTTTGTCACATAGCAGGGAAGTACCGTATTTTTCTGACTATAAGTCGCACCTGAGTATAAGTCGCAGGACCAGCCAAACTATAAAAAAAAAGTGTGACTTATAGTCTGGAAAATACGGTATGTGATTTTGGATGCAGCAATTCACTTCCAAAAATCCATGTTTTTATACCAGTAAAAAGTCTTCTCTTGTAGCCTAATCTTAATGTACAATTACGTTGTGTTTACCAAAATAAAACTTATTATAGACCCAATTCATTGGTGTTTAAATAGTATAGTCCTGGTTTAAATCAAGGCAATCTGTTTACTCAAACGGTTTGAGTTAAGTTTACTTGTCTGGTTTTACAGTGTATATTCTTGACCTTACAGAGGTTGCATTAAGTGTTTCTGTAGTTATATAAAAAAAACATCTGTGTATTTGACACATATTGCATAATCCACTTCATCAGTGTTAAAGTAGCCCACACAAAAACCACGCTCACATCACTATGGAAAACATGAAAAGTGTTTAACTCCAGGCCTCTGATTTAAATCCTCCCATGATTGCAAGTGGCAAATCTCATCTTTCAGTTAAATCCAGCTGAAGATGAACACAACTAGAGTTAATCTGGCTAAATTAATGAGGAAACACTTAATTTAGTAGCTATACAGAGTGGTCAGATGGCAAAAATATGTGTAATCTGACAAATTTAAAATCGATACTTACGCATATGTCTCTCCATAACCTCAAAGTCCCACTAAATGCCAGATAAATAGTGACAGTTTCAGTGGTTATTTTTTGCTCCCATAAGAGATGTTATTTCTGACAAGAACTACTCTTGACATCACAAGAATACACCACATTTCTTGATGTAGACACTGATGTGGTCGAATGTGTTAGAGCAGCCACAAAAGACCAGCTACTTTCCGCCTACTGACCTAATATGTAATCATTGCGAGAAATGTTCAAAAGTGGACAGAAGAGATGGATTAAAACGGCAGATGTAAAGGGTTATGTGTCTCCATTGTCCACTTGTGATCTGATCGACCAAAACACATCTTAATACCAAGGCCGTGATGGTGTTTCACCTGCCTGTCTAAAAGTCTGTGCTGACCAACTGCCCCCATCTTTACACAGATATTTAACAGATCTCTGGAGCTGATATTACACAGTGCCTGAAATTTGCCGGCTGCAACTCTGCAACTACATAGACAAGCTGGAGACTTTTCAGGCTATGCGTAATATCATTGTGCCAATTGTATGGCAGCAAAGTTCCTTGATTATTTCACCAGAATAAGAGTATAGTACCTAACCATAGTGGCCTAGAAATTCGCAACTTTTCATTTTCTGTCGGTCTTAACACAAAATGTATCTACAGAAGAGTCAAGTTTTAAATAGAAAAAATATTGAAACTCTTTGGTCATTTTTGAGCGAGATGCTAACGGTCTAATCAGATTCAGTGATCTATGCTAAGCTAAGCTAAAATGCTACTGTCAGACCCGGAGATCGGCTGAATGGATTCGAAAATGGTAAAACTCAACTGTTCAACTGTTTAGGGGAATAATAAATGATGATAAATGATAAAAATGTGAATTGATAAAAATGTGACATAGAAATGTATAAAATGTAAGTAAAAAAACAAAAAACAAAACAAAACATAAAACGGAATTTTTTTTTACCTGTGTGTCATGTGGCCATTAACCTCAGAAAACTAAACAGCAAATGTTTTAATTAATTATGAAATCTCGGGGGTAGTCAAGAAAATAGATTAGGACAAACATAATGTACTGACAAAAATAAAAAATTTAAATTAAAATAAAGGAATATCATTGAATTTTGAATATCATTGATTCTTTTAATCTGATGCAGTGGGTTAAAGAACCCACACACAACCGTGGTCATATGTTGGACTTAATATTGTCTTTTGGACTCTCAATAACTGATACGGAAGTGATTGAACTACCCATCTCTGATCATTTTCCTATCATATTTAAAATGGCTCTTCCAGCTATGCCTTACATGACTGTCTCTGACTTAAAACAGGTTAGAGTGTATTCACCGCGATTTTGCGAGGCTTTCACTGAACGTTATAATGAAATCACTTCCTCAGTGTCCTATGAATCCTTATTATTAGATCTAGATGTTGAGCAACATCTTGAATCCCTAAACACTGTGTGGTTGGAGACTTTAAATGCTGTTGCACCCTATAGGTTGCTAAAGCCGCAACATAAAGCTGAGCCTTGGTTAGATCAAGATATCCGCTCCCTGAGACAATTATGTAGGAAAGCAGAAAGAAAATGGAAGAAAGACAAACTTCAAATATCCTTTACCATACTTAAAGAATGTTTATGGACATATCAGAGTGCAGTTAAGAAGGCCAAGTCTCTTTATTTTTCTAATCTGATCGAGGAGCATCATCAAAGTCCTAGAGTTCTTTTTTCGATTATCAATTCAGTATTACATCCCCCTGTACAGACGTTCCGTAATCCTACTAAAGCATTATGTGAAAATTTTCTAAATTTCTTCGAGACAAAAATTATAAATCTAAGAGTTCAAATACAAGACACCAGTGATGATAAATTGACTTCAATGACTCCATTGGCTTCTTGGACTACTTTTAATTCTATTTCCTTAGACTCATTAAAAGAAATAGTTTTAAAACTAAAAACCTCTTCTAGTCCCCTTGACACTATGCACCCCCGCTATCTGAAGTTATTAATTGATATTGTAGGACCTGGCCTTGTAACTTTACTTAATAAATGCTTGCAGTCAGGGATTATCCCTGATAGTTTAAAAAGGGCCACTGTGACTCCAGTGCTAAAGAAACCCACACTTGATACATCTATCTTAGCAAATTTTCGCCCTGTGTCTGTCCTTCCGTTTATTTCTAAGGTGTTGGAAAAAATTGTCTCTCTGCAACTTCAGTCTTTCCTATCCACAAATCATATATATGAGATCTTTCAATCAGGCTTCAAATCATTACATAGTACTGAAATGGCCCTTATTAGAGTCTTAAATGACATCTTAATGATTACTGATTCGGAAGCTTCTGTCATTTTAATTATGCTGGACTTGTCTTCAGCTTTTGATACTGTTGATCACGGAATTCTCATCTCCCGACTGGAGTCCTATGTGGGTTTAGGCGGGGTAGTATTAAACTGGTTTAAATCTTTCCTAACAAACAGAACTTTTTCTGTTAAAATTGGAAATTTTACTTCATCATTACGCAAGCTATCCTGTGGCGTACCACAAGGATCTGTTCTTGCACCCACTCTGTTTTCTTTATACTCCATTTTCAGGAAACATAATGTAGCCTTCCATTGTTACGCTGATGACATGCAAATTTATCTTCCTTTGACAAGCGGTAATGAGAATGCTGTTAGTAACTTATCAGCGTGTTTGAATGATGTAAAGGCATGGCTCTCAAAAATTTTTCTGAAATCTTTTTTTGAACTCAGATAAATCGGAATCTATTGTTTTCTGCCCTACCGAGCAAAGAAGGAAATATTTACCTAACCTTGATCTTTTAAATTTCACTATCTCAGCAAAGGTTTGGAATTTAGGTGTGGTAATAGACAACAACTTACAATTTGATAGGCAAATTGCCTCGGTAGTGGGCTCTAGTTTCTTTCATCTACGCTCTTTTTCCAAAATTAAATCTTTCCTATCCAATGATTCTCTTGAATTTGCTATTCATGCCTTTATAACATCCAGGCTAGATTATTGCAACTCTCTTTATTATGGGATTTCCAAGAATCAAATCTCGAGATTACAAATTGTTCAGAATGCAGCAGCACGCTTTTTGAAAGGTGGCAAAAAATTTTATCATGTGACACCTCTTTTGAGATCCCTTCACTGGTTACCTGTCCAATATAGAATTGACTATAAAATTTTATTATTAGTCTATAAATCATTAAATAATCTTGCACCATCGTATTTATCGGATTTACTCCACCCATATACTTCAAAGCGAGAACTGAGATCAGGAAACAAATCCCTCCTTCGTATTCCTCGAACCCGCTTGAAAAAGAGGGGAAATAGAGCTTTTGAAGTGGTGGGCCCCACTTTATGGAATAATCTTCCTATTCATCTTAAAATGGCTTCCACTTTATCAGAGTTTAAAACAGCTCTAAAAACATATTTGTTTGGAGTGGCTTTCAATGTGTAATTTACTTGAACTTATCTTTTTATGCACTTTAATTGATTGTTGATAGTGACGTTGTTGGTACATTACGTATTTTATCGTGATTACTTTTAATGTGTATTTACTTGAACTAACTTTTAATGCACTATATTTGATTGCTGATAGTGACGTAGCTGGTTAGTATGTATTTTGTCGTGATTACTGTACAGCACTTTGGTCGGCTAAAAACCGGAAGTAAATGTGCTCTAGAAATAAACAAACTTGAACTTGAACTTGAACTAGGAATATCTTGGTCATTCAAGAAAAAAAGGTATTTGTTCATCAGTACTTGATGCAATGTTTCGAACATAATTTTAAAATTTAAATCATTGTTGTACTTCAAGTCAAATGTTATATGGCCAGGAGGTCGATATAGCTTACTTGTTACACCCCTATTCTCTATTGAAGCCATATTACATCATATCTCTGTGCAACAGTAACATCAGTGTTTAGAGTATCAGAATCTCTCTCTATCACTGACACTGCATCAGCAAACACTGGAGAAGAAACAGGAACTGTTACTAAGACTTGCACTGAGCTGTTCAGACCTTCACTGGTTAAAAATATAACAACAACAAAAGAATATGTGACCCTGTCTGTGAAATCCAGGCTAACGTCTCAAAATCAAATTATGAGATAAAAACATCAAAGTTTCATTTCAACCAAAATTTCACTATGATTTCAATCGGTGACATGGCCTTACTCAGTCAGTATTAAATATATCAAGGTTACATTTTCACAAAATGCTCTTTACATTACGGAGAAAAAAAAGACTTTAGCTGGGTTTTCACAGACAGAGTCACATGTTCATAAAATCTAGCGAGTTACAACATCTGAGTTCAGTAAATTCACATCTACCTTTATATTTATTAATTTAAATATATATATATATATATATATATATATATATATATATATATATATATATATATATATATTTTTTTTTTTTTTTTTTTTTTTTAATTCAAACGTGACATACAAGCAAGAAAGCAACAAAGTGAAGAACATACTGTATAGTAAACTGCAACCTAAACTGAGTATTTAATAAGTAGTGGATAATAGTTATGTCAAAAAAATAAAAAAGGCTCTCCTGGCTGCCCATTAATTTTGTTGGGTGTGTTTTAGACAGGAAGTGTTGTTGAACACATGGGGCATGGTCTGATTCAGTCTTCAGTCTGGAGGAAGTCAGCAGATAGTTCACTTTGTTAACAGCTTGTTCTCTTCACAACTTTACTGCAAGGATTCAAATTTGACTGAAAATATTTCAGACCGCTGGACTGATGATGGACATGTTTCACACACTGGCTTTTTGCTGTTTGTGCTGCTGTCGTCTGGTTGGTAAGTTACAGAATAGATTTCTTTTTTTTTTTTTTAACAGCTGCATATTTTTATGGTGGAGCTCAAATGAATTAAGTTCCACTATCAATAAATAAATAATTCAGCCTGTACAAATATTTGAGATTGTATAATAATAATAATAATAATAATAATAATAATAATAATAATTAACTTTAGGGAGTTCCCCTGATTTTAGTTATGAATCCTAACACCATAGAAACTAAAGAAAACAGAGCTAAACCGAAATAGTGAAAACTGAGTTAGTCCCATAGGAGACTTTGAAGGGCATGAATCAAAGCCAGTACACTACACACCATGAAAGTATGAAATGTTATCCAATATTATTTAAGTAGAATTTTTGCATTAGGTGTAATAGCACAAAATAGCATAGAGTATGTGAGCTTGGAGTATGTTAGAATACTTCTTACTTCCTAACACTCGGTCTTCAGTTGCAGACACTGCTTTACCACTGCTTCTCCACAGCTTCATTTTGAGCATGTGCATGACAGTGTGGCTATTATTCCATGTTTGTGTCATGAATCGAGAAGCACCCGGCTGCAGCCTGCAGATCAAGGCGGGGCTGCACCTGGGGTGTGGTTACACATGCAGCCCCGCCCCATACCTACTCTGATTGGTTCAATCGTCTTTCATAGACTTACATGATAGGAAATGTGTGCGTAGTTGGTGTAGGATGGAGAATGCTGTTTAAAAAGCTAAAAATGCTGTACAGTTTTATAAAGCCTTCATAATGCACAAAAGAAGAAAAAAAACATTAGCCTGTAACTCGCCATGTCCCTGAAATGAATGTTTTGTTAAATTAAGCTGATCTTTAGGCTAACATACAAATATAGTAAATTAATTGGGTTGATTATCCACAGGTATTCAGATAGAAGAATTAATTATGAATTAAATTATTTTAGAAAATATGATTATTTCATATCATCAGAGTATGAGAAAGGAAAATAAAAGGGGTGTATCATTACTGTTTTAATTTATATAGCATGACAAGACAATTATTGTTACATATAATTATCCGTCATGCAGTTGATAAATGACTGCAATAGTCTAATGTGTCTGTCAATTCAATTTCTATGAAACTTTACATTTCCTTTACTACATTGCAAAACATAGACTTTTTCTCCCCTTTATTTCAGGAAAATATGCTGCTCCTCGTTATTTGAGAGTGAAGAAATCGATAAACTTTTATTTCTATCAGCCAGTGATTATTCTGAAAGGATATACCTGTAAACCATTGCTATAGTAACGAACACAATTTCATGATAATTGTGCTCTTATTTTAGTGCAGTCTCACAGCCACTGTCAAATATTGAGATAAACTTTATAAAGTATCATCTATTTATATTAAATTGGTATCTTCTCCGATATCCATTTTGTGACCATTGAGTCGATTCTTTTCAATCAGCAGGAATGATTCGGGACATTCTACGTTTAATGTGGCTTAATGCATTAAAAGAGTGTTTTTAAAAGACCAAACTCAGTAAACAAATTAATAATAAAGCATTCTATTCACTGACAGGCAGATGAGTCCAGAATAAGAATGCAATGTGTTTAATTACGTGTTAAGCATTTTCCTCCCATAGAAAACCATTAGACTGAAAGAAAAACGCATACCGTGGCCTAATGCATTAAAACGTGTTTTAAAAAGACCAAACTCAGTAAACATTTTTAATAACACATTTTATTTACAGACAAGCAGGTTATGGGTGGAAATTAAACGCTTTGTGTTCGTATTTTGTGCTCATATCTGCTTGTCTGTGAATAGAATGCTTTATTAATAATTTGTTTACTGAGTTTGGTCTTTTTAAAACATAGTTTTAATGCATAAAGCCACGTGCTTTCACGTTAAGTGGGCTTTTAGAATGTCCAAATTATTCATTTGTGAATTGAATATTCACATTATATATTATAAATATTCAATTTTATTTTTTTTAGTGCTTGAAATAATCTGCTTTAAATTCCGCTGGGTTTCATGCGCTTGAGCCATTAGGCTGTTTTCATAAATAACATGCACTATACATCATATTGGGTGAAAACAGGCAACCAGACCGCATATGTGTTGTATTAATCAATAGCAAGCAACCGGAATCATCTAACCACATGTTCTCTTGCTGTTTTTACTATAATAAAGATTACAGCATCTAAAGAACATCACTGACAAGTAAGTGTCAAATTGCACAACTAAAGCCAACACTTACCACCATTATGGTGACATCAAACCAAACTATTACTTTTAAACAGACATCAACATCCAACATCTAAACATATGTTTACATCTTAATTAGAATGTTAGGGGATAATGTTCTAATAATGTTGTCAATAAACATTTTTAGAATGTTTTTAGATAACGTTATCCTATCTTTTGAGAGAATGTTCTGGGAACAAAAATAAAACTACCCGCTAAAAACATTGTTAGAACAATCCATAGGAATGTTTTTAGAACATTTTAAGAACAAAAAAATTCTAGCTGGGACCTCCTTTAGTGGACTTTGCTATCTTAGGAACTACCAAAAGTCCAGCGTCCAGCATTTTGTGACCTTAGGGAACGTGATGTATTGTAACATGGTATAAGACTATTAAGGTATGCAGGAGCTAAACCATTTAGGGCCTTATAGGTAAGTAATGATAATTTGTAATTGACGCGGAACTTAATAGGTACACTGTTAAAAATGTATTGTTCTTTTCCTGGAAACACCTGGCAACTAATTGCCGTGAATTTACAGCGAGTAATACACAAGAAACATACTGTTAATTTAATACAATAAAATTCTGTGTTTATACAGCAGTGTTGCTGTGATTACAGTAGCATTGATACAATAAAATGTTGTATTTTGTATTGTTGTCGTACAATCCTCAACAGTGGTGACAATCCCGAAAAACAGAATTGCAGCAATGCATGCTGGGAGCCATGAACATGTTTTGTATGCTGGCATTGAAACATGTCACCATTGTTGTGTTTCATACGCCAAATGTTGATGTCTGTGAGTTTATAAATAACCTAAAGCATGTTTTAAACATAAAGTTAGCAAAGATAATATTTATACACTGTTAAACATCAGTGTATGAACCACAACAGCGTTTTAAATTACTTATTTTTATATCAGTTGGTTCACTTAAACCATTTTAGTGCAGTCTGTAGGTTTCTGGTATTACAGGTATATCCTTTCAGAATAATCACTGGCTGATAGAAATAAAAGTTTATCGATTTCTTCACTCTCAAATAACGAGGAGCAGCATATTTTCCTGAAATAAAGGGGAGAAAAAGTATTGCAGCAAAAGTTGATGGTCAAGAGCACAACTGAAGCAAACCCTGATTTCTATGATGGTGATCTCAAAAAATCATTTTCAATAAGACATCAACATCTTAACCTCTGTGAATTCTCAATAAGAACTTCTGTAGATGCATGACAGAAATAAAATCATTCTGGTTAGTATTACTATAAGTGAAGCTGGCAATGCTGTTTGTGGAGTTGTGGCTGAAGAAAGTTGTAGTTTGTGTTCTTATTTCTCTTTCTTTCTTGCTTGTTCACAGCAGGTGTTTGAATGACTGAGAGAATGTTGCAGGAACATTTTACTAACCTTAAAATAACATTATACTAATATGGAAACTGGACTTTTTTATGTTAGAAAGAATATGAAATTACCAGTTTTAATGCTATCCCACAATGCTTTGTGGTGTCTGTAAAACAATGCTTCTACAGTGTAGTTACAATAATATTACAGGACTGTCCTTCAATTTCCCATCATGCATTTGCATTTACAATAAAAACCATGAATACAGTGTATTGTTGTAAAATGTATTGTAAAATTACATCAATTGCTAACAGTGTAGCCAGTGCAGAGACTGTAAAATTGGGGTAATATGATCATATTTTCTTGACCTGGTAAGGACACTAGCTGCTGCATTTTGGACTACCTGTAGCTTGTTTATAGAAGATGCAGGACAGGCACCTAGAAGTGCATTACAATAATCCAGTCTAGAGGTCATGAATGCATGAACTAGCTTTTCTGCATCAGAAACAGGTAACATGTTTTGTAGCTTGGCAATGTTTCTAAGATGGAAGAATGCAGTTTTTGTAACATGGGAATATGATTTTCAAAAAACAAGTTGCTGTCTAATATAACACCCAGATTTTTGACTTTAGTGGAAGTAGCAGTTAGCTTAGATAATTTAGAAGTTTCATCTGGTCTCGTTGAGATATATAGCTGAGTATCATCAGCATAACAGTGGAAACTAATCCTGTATTTTCTAATAATATTACCAAGGGGCAACATGTATATTGAAAATAGAAGGGGACCTAGGACGGATCCTTGTGGCACTCCATATTTTACTGGTGATAAATGAGATGACTCCCCATTTAAATAAACAGGATGGTAGCGAACAGACAGGTAGGATCTAAACCATCTTAGAGCCTGCCCTTGAATACCTGTATAGGTTTGTAATCGATCTACAGTATGAGTATGTCATGATCCATGTTGTCGAATGCAGCACTAAGATCAAGTAAAACTAGCAATGAGAGTCTTGATCTGATGCAAGAAGCAGGTAATTTGTAATTTAAACAAGTGCAGTTTCTGTGCTATGGTGGGGCCTGGAACCTGACTGAAATTCTTCATACAGATAATTTTTTTGCAGGAAGGAGCTCAATTGAGCAGACACAATTTTTTCTAAAATTATAGACATAAATGGAAGATTTTAAATAGGCCTATATATTGCCAGTTCACTAGGATCTAGTTTTGGTTTCTTAATAAGAGGCTTAAAACCGCCAGCTTAAATGGTTTTGGGACGTGACCTAAGGATAATGATGAGTTAATAATATTGTGAAGCGGTTCTTCAGCTACACTGTCAGAAATAGGGGTACAGTAGGAGTCTGTTTCTGACTATTTCTGTCCCCCAAGGTACAATCTACACTAACGTACGCCATAGGGCTTATTATTGGACCTCAAGGTACATGTATGTACCTTTTGAGGGTCAAAAAGGTACATATATGTTCCCAAACAATAAAAGGTACATATATGCCAGCCCTGATTGGCTGCTCGAATCTCAGTTTTAAAGAACGTCCGGTTTCTTCTGTTTCTTTCTTTTGGCGGAGACGAAGTCATAGCACGGTTACGCATGGGTTTTGGTAGATTTGGGTAGTCCAGGGGCCAAAGAGTAAAAGTCCAGCCATATTTTTGCTCCACCCATGAACTCAGCAGATGTTTCCAATCCAAACACCTGCTGTTTACAATCAACATCACTGAAGAAAAGAGAAACACAAGAACTACAACTGACTTTAAACACAGCCTTGGATGAAATCAATTGAAGGAAAAAAAAACTTTGCCACCATAACTGTGGTGAGTATTTGCTTCAGTTGAGCTCTTGAGCCTTTAAGCAGTTTTTAAATTAATTGCATTATTGTTTTTCAGCAAAAAATTGTGCAATGATGATCCAACTCTTGATCTAGCAGGTGACTTATGCTTATGATGACTGTATGATCTTGATTCAATTTCTTAATTATGCGAGAAGAGTTTGTGGCTTAGTTGTTAGAGAGAACTGCCGTGTATTCACTGCTCTGTCTGTGCACTTTGGATGGGTTAAATACAGAATATGAATTCTGAGTACGGGTCACCATACTTAACTGTATGTCACGTTCACAAAAAATAGAGAAATCTCATTACACAAATGCCACCATATAACGCTTCAATATTAAGAAAACAAAAAAAAAAACGTTTTTGAATTATGCATTTAGCCATGAACATTTATCATGTGATCCTCAATAGTGGTGAAAATTATTATTCATACTGCAGTGCATTATGGGAGTAATTCATGTATTGCAACATGAATCATTTTGTTGATTGTCACCATTGTAGAGATTCATATGCTGGTTCTTGATATATGTGTGTGTGTGTTTGTGTGTGTGCGCGCGCGTCTAAACAGCACTGAAGTTCAAAGTTTTATATGTGTTATTAGAGCAATGCTTTCTTTTTGTGCATGTTGTCGTTTCAGTAGAATTATTCAAAACCTAGACATGTGATAAAATAAAAACATTTGAGATATAGTTAAACCAGCTCATTGTGACTATATGTTCTTCATATGTCATAGTTCTGTCTTCTCCACAACACCCCATGCAGAGCTACAGAGAGAGGTCTAGCACAACAAGTAAAGGGTCAAGAGCACAATTAAACCAAACACTGATCTCCATGATGGTGGCATCATTTTAACCAATAAAACATCCACATCTGATCCTCTGTAATTCTCAATAACAGCAGGTGTTTATCACTAATGCACATTCAATAGTCACTTAATTATCTCATTAACTTTAACTCTTTGAGGACTTGGGATTTAACTTGACAGTCGTTTATGACTTGGAAGGAATGACTTGGTTCCTCTGCTGAAATCGGCTGCTGGACTTTTACTCTTTGGCCCTGGACTTCCCACCTCTGTACAAAACTGGTCTCTTAAGGTACCAATCACAAGGGTACAAATTTGCACCCTATGCCAAGGCAGCCCCAGTGACAAGCTATTGTACCCCTAAAGGTACAATTATGTACTTTATTTTCTGAGAGTGTACAGGTAACAACTCTTTCAGTAATTTAGTGGGTGCAGGATCTAATAAACATGTTGTTGGTTTAGATACCATGATACATTTATTTAGCTCTTCCTGTCCTATAGTTGTAAAGCACTGCAGTTTATTTTTGGGTGCGATGGATGAAACTGAAGTGTTAGATGCTGTAGAATCTACATTCGCTATTGTATTTCTAATGTTATCTATTTTATCAGTGAAGAAATTCATAAAGTCATTACTATTAAACGTTGATGGAATATTTGAATCAGGTGGTGTCTGGATATTTGTTAATTTAGCCACTGTGCTAAATAAAAACAGTTTTTGGATTGTTTTGGTTATTTTCTATGAGTTTGTGTATATGTTGTGCCCTAGCAGTTTTTAGAGCCTGTCTATAGCTGGACATAATTTGTTTCCAATGTTGAACAAATACATCATTTAAAACACCACTATTGGAATGTCTTCAATTAGAAGTGATGGGAACAGAAATTATGACTGTGACCTAGGGCTGGGCGATATATCGAACGATATGATCATGCGCATCTAATCAGTAAAGCTGCTTCCGTGATCACCGCTAAAATCTCCATCACCTGCTTATAATTGGAGTGGCATTTAATAGACAGAGCCGTAGATCGCTGACAAGCCACGCCATATCGCGTTCATTATCGCAGATGAATCGCCTTCGATAATGAACGCGATATGGCGTGGCTTGTCAGCGATCTACGGCTCTGTCTATCAGAGGTGGGACTTTCAAGTCACAAGCAAGTCTTCAAGTCATATTCAAGTCCTCAAAGGGTTAAAGCTAAAGAGATAATTAAGTGACTAATTAAATGATGATTGTGGATTAGTGATGAACATCTGCTGTTAACAATCAACATCACTGAAGTAAAGAGAAACACAAGAACTACAACTGAATTTAGCCACAGCCTTCAAATGAAAAAAAAAAGTTAAAGAAAAAAAACACTATGCCACCATAATTGTGGTCAATGTTTGCTTTAAGTAGTGTCTTGACCCTTTTACTAATTCAAACCAATTTGATTCAAAACAATTGCAATATTGTTTTCGCAGCAAACATGTATGCATTGCTGGGTTGAACCTTGCAGTAACATATGAACTTATGCTTTTTCTGCTTATAACTCATGATGACTGAACATCATGAAATTGTGTTTATCTTTGGATAGTAGACTGACACTCAGCTATAACTGAAGTAAAAAAAAAAAATCACAATGCTTCAATGTTGAAAGACACAAAAGGAGACAATCAGTTCAGGTTTTTAGACAAACACACTTATCACACGATCCTCAACAGTGGTGACAATTTTTCATACTGCAGTGCATGACGGGAGTTTTTACTAAGGTTTTACCCAGCATGCAACATTTTGTTGATTGTCACCACTGTTGAGAGTCATATGCTGGTTCTTGATGTCTGTGTGTGTCTACAGAGTATAGTTTTTCAAATTTTGTATGCACTTAGTAGATTTAAAATTGACTTTTTTTTTCCATAGTGTAGTTTTACTGGGTTGATTATGCCAAACTTAAATAGAGCTAATGTTAATTTGATTGTAATCTGACCACCTATCACATACAGATTAATGTCTTCTCTCTGCTTTACAGCACCTCATGCAATGCTACATAAAGAGATCTAACATGACAGTCAAGGGTCAAGAGCCCCACTAAAGCAAACACTGATCTCCATTATGGTTGCATCACTTTAACCAATAAAACATCAACATCTGATCCTCTGTAATTCTCAAGAATAGCAGGTGTTCATCATTAATGCACAATCATCACTTAATCACTTAATTATCTCATTAACTTTAACCCTTTGAGGACTTGGGATATGACTTGAAGACTTGCTTGTGACTTGAAAGTCCCAACTCTGGTAAAAGCTGAATGTCAGTCAACAATCCAAAGAAGAATATCTCACGATGTCCAAGTCATCATGAGTTATAAGCAGAAGATCATCTGTTACTACAAGGTTTGACTCAGCAATGCATACATGTTTGTTGCGAAAACAATATTGAAATTGTTTTGAATCAAATTTTTTTGAATTAGTTAAAGGGTCAAGACACTACCTAAAGCTAACCCTGACCACAATTATGGTGGCATAGTGTTTTTTTTTTTTTTTTTTTTCAGTTGAAGGCTGTGGCTAAATTCAGTTGTAGTTCTTGTGTTTCGCTTTACTTCAGTGATGTTGATTGTTAACAGCAGAAGTTCATCACTAATGTACAATTATCATTTAATTAGTCACTTAATTATCTTATTAACTTTAACCCTTTGAGGACTTGGATATGACTTGAAGACTTGCTTGTGACTTGAAAGTCCCACCTCTGCTGTCTATTAAATGCCACTCCAATTATGTGATGGAGATTTTAGCGGTGATCACGGAAGCAGCTTTACTGATTAGATGCGCATGATCATATCGTTAGATATATCGCCCAGCCCTACTGTGACCAGTCCCAGATAGCATATAATAATCGGCCCAAGCTTGGCTGGCCCTTGGCTCAGACTCGGCATCAGTGAGTGTTATCCGGTCCGAGTGTGGTGCACAGCTCGCACTCGCGCATGTGTTTGTGATGCGGCTGTAAAGCCCCAAAAAAGTATCTTATGTTACTTACACGTCTAATGTCGTGAATTTGTCAAAAACAAAATGTAAAATGCAAAATGTAAAAAAATATATATATATACAGGACATTATAAATTATAGATGCTTTATAGAACAGAACATTCACTAATATTTATAACAATAGCAAATCTATATTTATGTAACGCAGCAGGTAATTCTTTTATACGCTTGCTTGTATTTTGAAAGTGCTTCATTGTGCACATGTATCACCTTCACTCACGCAGTGGGCAGAATCTTGTACCTGTGCTCACGACTACTGTCCGCCATGTTTGTGCAGTTTGGATGCAAACAAAACAATGGATTATTTACCAAGAGATATGGATGTATGGAGTCATTTTGATAAAACACTTCTGGTAAGCATCATTGAGGATTTCTTTTTAGTATTTTACTAGAGCAGGCGCTTATAAGCTCATAAATATACTCCGAAATCTTCACCTGACGTGTGAAACTGCAGTGAATGTGGCTTTGTGTGAAACCTAAGTAAAAAAAAAAAAAATAAACAATATATTTTTCATTTTTGATCAAATTGTTGTGCGGGTCTACTCTAGAGTTTTTACTCTGCAGAAAACTGACGAGAAACCCAACCCACCAACAGACGAGGAAGATGAGGATGATAATCATAGTGGGCCAGCATATACAAAGAGAAAGGTTTGTTTGTATTTTAGCTCCACACATTTTTATTTTTCTGCATAGCGATGACTGGTGAAAAGTGTTTATTGATTTACTTCAATGTATAGTTAACCAGAATTCTGTCTTTTGACACTTTGAAGAATGCTGGTAATCAAACCCAAGAAGTTTGTCAGGTATGGACAGTACGAAGGGGACACAATGATTTTCATATTTTGGGTGAAGTCTCTTAAATTGGCATGCTTCACACTAAATATTAATCATGCTGGGCACAGCCACTTATTGTGCTGTCATTGCAGTTAGTGCTGTAAATAGTCTGTCTAATTATAAATAGTCTGTACATTGCTACAACATAAATGTAATGTAGTTCACAATGATGCATTACGTTAGACATTTACTAATAGATACTTGCATATTATTTGCTCTTTACAGGTGCAGAAATAAAAACTCTGAAAACAAAAATGTCACCAGATTAAGATGTGAAAAGACATGTTACAACACTGAAACCATAAATCCTGAGCAATTTGAAAATGGGCAACAACCGAGGAAAAGTACTCACTGTTTCTCTCAAAAATGATCCATGGTTATAGTAATAGTAAATGATTAGATGAATAAATAAAAGGACAAAATGGTTTTAATTTTAAAACTCTGCCATTTACTAATGTCTTGTTCAAAATACTTAGTTGTGGTTTATCTTTACCATAAGGTATCATTAGTTAAAATTTGTAAATGTTGAAATTAACATTAAACAAGAATGAGCAATACATTTGTTACAATTTGCATTAATCTTTGATACTGTTAAAAACAACAACTGTTCTTTGTTAGTTCATGATAGCTCTGATCCATTAAATAATGTCAACAGGCACAAATTTTTCTTAACAATGTATTAGTAAATGTTGAAATTAACTAGGTTAAAATATTCACTACAGTTAACTAAGGTTAATGTTACGTATTTGTCATGTTAGTTCATGTTGGGTAGGTAACTAATGTTACAAATGAAACCTTATTGTAAATTATAAAGTCTCACCTGAGTGTTTATTGTTTATATGTGTTAAATTATTTATATGTAAGTATAAATAAATGCAAGGGTAATTTAGCTGATTTTGATATATATACTTTCTGTATAACTTATTTTTTCTTCTTTTTTGCTGTAATTGTATAGTTTTGTAAATAAATTGTTCTCAGGCCAACTTAATCCAGTGAGCTCTTTACTTTTAAAATGCATTTATCATAATGAGATGAGTTAGGGTTAGCGGTAAGTAAACATTTGAGCAGCTTATCAGTTTTAAATGAAAGATTAGTGAACAGTAAAGAAGATATTAAAAATGAATTCGGGCCACGTTCGGGGCGCTGTACACTTCAGTGTCAGTTTTCAAGATGATAGAATGGAACGTCTCTATGACTTTCACATAAACCAAGAAAAAACTTTCATAAAACATAAAAAAAGCTAATTTCAAACAAACATTCACTAATAACATTTTCATGTTTTCTAGATGATAGAATGGAATGTTTTTATAACATTCACATAAACCAAGAAAAAAACTGGACATTTGAAACATTAAAAGAACATTCAGAAATGAAGTTTTCGTAATGTTTGCAAATGTGAATTGAATGTTCCTCTAACATTCTCAGTAACCCCACAAAAAAATGTTTCTTAATACATAAAATTTTTTCAATGTGTACAAAACATTCAGAAATAACGTTTTCATAACTTAATGGCACAATCTGACTTTGCTGCAGCCTGGAATTGAACTACTGGTTTTGTCTGGTCAGAGGAGAACTGGCCCCCCAACTGAGCCTGGTTTCTACCAAGGTTTTTTTCTCCATTCTGTCACCGATGGAGTTTCGGTTCCTTGCCGCTGTCGCCTCTGGCTTGCGTAGTTGAGGTCACTTCATCTACAGCGATATCGTTGACTTGATTGCAAATAAATGCACAGACACTATTTAACTGAACAGAGATGACATCACTGAATCCAATGATGAACTGCCTTTAACTATCATTTTGCATTATGACACACTGTTTACCTAATGTTGTTCAGTTGCTTTGACGCAATGTATTTTGTTTAAAGCGCTATAAAAATTAAAGGTGACTTGACTTGACTTAATGGAAATGTTAGCAAAATGTTCTGACAACTCATTTTTGTTAGCTGGGGCTGTTCTTCATTACATTTACAAAACCGATCTATTGAAGAAAGTCAACAAAATGATTTGAGACCTTTAATCTGTGTCTCTGTTCTTCAGGTGTGTTTGGTGATACAGTTACAGTGAAGTCAGTGTCAGTGACAGAGGGAGATTCAGTCACTCTAGACTCTGGTCTTACTGAAATAATAGATGAAGATCTGATTCAGTGGAAGTTTGGAACCAAAGACACTGTAATAACTGAAATCAATTTAAGGGTCAGCATAATCTCTGTATATCAAAATGTTCTTGATGGGAGATTCAGAGACAGACTGAAGCTGGATCATCAAACTGGATCTCTGACCATCACAAACACCAGAACTGAACACACTGGACTCTATACACTACAGACCAAAAGTGTGATCAAGAGATTCAGTCTCACTGTCTATGGTGAGTTAAATACTGGTTTTATGAATGTGTTAGATGTATATTAACAATTCTATTCTTTTAATTATTGATTATTAAAACAACTAGATAACTTTAATTAAGCATAATTTTCCTGTCTGATATTTGTTCATATATTTAAACAATAATCTGTTATAAATGTAAAAAGAGAGAGGAGTGAAGATCACTGCTGTGAGACTGACTGATGCAAAAGACACAACTATTATTTGTTTTATGTTTTCAGCTCGTTTGCCTGTTCCTGTCATCAGCAGAAACTCTCCACAATGTTCTTCATCATCATCTTCATCTTCATCACAGCAGAATTGTTCACTGCTTTGTTCAGTGGTGAATGTGGGTCATGTGACTCTCTCCTGGTACAAAGGAAACAGTTTATTGTCCAGCATCGGTGTGTCTGATCTCAGCATCAGTCTCTCTCTACCTCTGGAGGTGGAATATCAGGAGAAAAACAGCTACAGCTGTGTGATCAACAATCCCATCAGAAACCAGACCACACATCTGGACATCAGCAAACTCTGTCACACATGTTCAGGTACAGCAGCTCTTGTGCACGTATTCACTAAATTAATTTCTTGATTTCACCAAGAGAACTTAATGTGCCAGAAATGATGAAGAATGGGATTTTTTTCTTTTTGTTTTTTCCTGTGTCGCACAAAAGGTTTTAGACATAAAATTTACAAAATGTTTTATACATAATAAAAAATTATCAACAATACACATCATTTCAACTGAAAACAAAGAAGTATTAGCAATTTGTTTAAAGATTGCATTAGGAAAAAAGTAAGAAAACATAGAAGACCAAACATCAGAACTTGAGGGAAGACATTTAACCATCAATTACAGTTTATACGAATTAAAATCATCCCATATTAAAATGGTTCTACTTGCTTTATTTATTGTCAATAAAACAGTGTTTAGATAATTTGAAAAGCCTTTCAAAAAGAAAAGAAAAGAAAAGAAAAGAAAAGAAAAGAAAGTGTGGTTTCTTGTTGGCAAACTTCCTTGTGTGGATTTAAAATTTTTAAAGAAAATATATTAATACAGATTCATAATGTCCTAAAATATTGTTTTTAAAAGTTATGGATACATCTTGCTGAATAATAAATGAGCCAATATTTGTTCCCAGAGTTGTTCAGTTCAATCAAGTCCAGAATAAATGAAACACAGTTTCTGTGGGAAACTGGCAACATCAAAATTTTGTGTCAAAATTAGTCTTACATTTTTCATACATTGTTTTACCAGGATACTTCCTTTACTTTATTAGTTAGAAATAGTAATTTTGTTGCAAAAGTGGGGAGTAACTGCTATTTGCCTCTTCGCTTATTTTTGACATAAAAAAAATATATATTTTTAAATTTGAAAAATTGTAGCTTCATTAGACATTTCCCCATGTTTTTTTAATGCCACCAGATGGCACAATTCTCACTTAAAAAATGAATTTTAAATTGCATTCATTGACGATTGATAAGTAAATAATTAAATAACAAAAAATATATATTAATCAGAATGGGTAAAAATAGCTTATTATTATTATTATTTAAATATTGCATACTATCATAAAATCCCTTCAAATTTCTAAATAATAATCAGAAAATATTTTTGAACCAAAATGTATTACATTGATACTCCTGAAAAAAAAAAAAACATTTCCATTAAATTGGAGAGTTCTATTAAAAGGCCCATTTGGGTCGCAACCATACAATATTCCCTTTAAAATTATTTTTAAGGATGCAGAGATACTTTCTCCATGACCTATCCATAAATCTATACCCCACTTTTTTTCTTATTATTTTCAGAAGCACAGGTCAGTTGTTGTGATACAGTTGAAGCTGTGATGCGATTGGTCGTCACTGCTCTGGTGGGCGTGGCTGCTGTAGCTGCTGCTGTTCTTCTGCTCAATGACGTCAGATCTACAAGAGGATGAAAGAAGAAAACAGAACAGATTCAAGATATTGTGACATATATTGGTATTTAAATTGTACAGATGAGAATATGTGTTGTCCAGTCCAGTTGTTAGTGATGGCAAAATGAAGCTTTGCTCTTTGCACTTTGGTCTAGTGTCCAAAATGATAAATATTTCATTTCTAAAATACCATCCATTTTATATTTCTTTGTTTTCATTTCCCCCTTCATTTATGTTGTTATTGTTTTGTTACATTATCTGCAGCAACCCCACAAATACAGGCTCACGGAAAAAAGACAAATAATGCAAAATTTGTCATGTTTCTCTGTCATTAATCTTACTGATAATCATATTACATTTTAAACTCCTCATAATCAGATTACTGTTACCAATGATCTTCAGTAATTATTGATCTCTGGGCTGCATTTCCTCAAAAGCATTGTAAGCTAACTGTGGTGGTAAATTCCATTTAACTCTATTGGTAACAAAATAACTTGCTACCATAGTTGTTTTTGAGAAATGCGCCCCTGTACAAAATTTAGGATATTTTTCAATATTTTTTTTTTTCATGTAGTGCAGGAATTCACAATTTTTTTTAATTTTTTTTTCAGACAAATCTGTAATCTATCAGTGAATCAGATTTTGTTAAAAAAAGATCTTAGTGTGATGTAATGTCAGTTTTCAATGCAGTATCTTTCCTCAGCTCAATATTTCTTCGCGGCCCGGTGAAACACACCAATTTGCACGCTCTCTGCACGCTTAGTAAACAAACTACAGCTAGTCCAAAATGCAGCAGCAAGAGTTCTTACTAGAACCAGGAAGTATGACCATATTAGCCCGGTCCTGTCAACACTGCACTGGCTCCCTATCAAACATCGTATAGATTTTAAAATATTGCTTATTACTTATAAAGCCCTGAATGGTTTTGCACCTCAGTATTTGAATGAGTTCCTTTTACTTTATAATCCTCTACGTCCGCTACAATCTCAAAACTCAGGCAGTGTGATAATACCTAGAATATCAAAATCAACCGCCCTCAGATCACTTGGACGTGGTTGTGTACAAGAGGTAAAAACGATATAAATACTATTCGTTTTCTCACACAAGCCGCTCGTTTCATGTCTTAGGCCATCAATGTGTACTTACGATGGGGAATTGTTTAATTTGGACTTCTCTGTGCATGCTCTTTGAGGTGGTGACCATAAACCTGCATTATATGACTGACAGACAAGAACGGTTTGACCTAAAATTATCAAAATTGAAACTACTGCGGAAACAAAGACACCTACATCTTGGATGCCCTTGAGGTAAGCTAAAACATACCAAAATTTAATTTCAAAGTGAGCTATCCCTTTAATGTGCAGCGGTAATACCCATTATGGATGTCCACCTACTGTGTGTACATTTAACTTTTCCGGCCTGTTATTGCTACCTGTCCCAACTTTTTTGGAATGTGTAACTCTCATAAAATCCAAAATGAGCCAATATTTGGCATGACATTTCAAAATGTCTCTCTTTCAACATTTGATATGTTATCTATATTCTATTGTGAATAAAATGTAAGTTTATGAGATTTGTAAATTATTCCATTCTTTTTTTACTCACAATATGTACAGTGTCCCAACTTTTTTGGAATCGGGTTTGTATAAGAATTTTGCAACTATAGCAAAGAGAAATGGTGTAAGATTCATCCTGACCACTGTGCTGCAAATACAGGAAACACTTGGTGGAAGTTACTGCAGCCAGAGCAGAAGCACATGAACCAGTCATAAAATGGCAGTGTCGTCATTGGCTGGCTTTCACAGTTATAGAGTCAGTTACAGTTAACGTTGTTTTTTTTTTAATTTGCCTATACAGCTGATTCACAACCTCAGAGCTCCAAACAAGGTTTATCAGTTATTGTTAAAAATCTATTTCCTTATGGACTGTTGTGCTCTATTCTTTGAAATGGTTTATTATTAATAGACTATATTTGCATATGATGAAATAAGTTCTTTGAGCATTTTTACAGAATATGAATTTGTTAACTGTTGAACAAGGCGCACTGTTCGCTCAAATAGAAACAAACAAACAAATACAAACCATTTACACCGCCAGCAACACTGACAAAGTGACATGATCTCATTGATTTCAGTAGACAGTTGTGGATTTCTGATAACACGAGCGACCCTGACCTTTGACCAACAGGATGTAGCTGTGTACAGCGACGTGATAAAGTTCAGACAGCCTATGTTTGTTTTTATGTAAATGAGAGTTTACAACTGAGAGTTTAATTTACAAACATCTACTGAAATTGAGGAAGCAAAAAGAGGTAGTAGTCTATAGCGTGTCGTTAAAATGCTAAAGAGGTATTAAACTAAGAAATAACTGAGATATTATGCTCTTTTGCATGATCATCAATCACCCAATAGACAAACACATACAAAAAAATACATTTTCAGTGTGTTTTTACACCGTAAAACCTGACAAGTTAACTTAACTCAAACCGTTTGAGTAAACAGATTGCCTTGATTTAAACCATGTAAGTTTTAAAACTTTGCATTCAAGTAATTAAGTGATTTACTAAGTGCTGATTGAGAATTAGTGATGAACAGCTGCTGTTAACAAACAGAATCACTGAAGAAAAGAGAAACACAAGAACTACTACAACTGACTTCAGACACAGCCTTAGATGAAATCAACTGAAATAAAATACATGAAATCTCTCATGATCTGATTAAACAACCCCACAAACAGCATCACCAGCTCCACTTATTAATAACCAGACTGACTTTATTTCTGTCAGACGTCTACAGAAGATATTATTGAGAATGAACTAAGGTTTAGATGTTGATTTATTGTTTCATTTGAAGTAACCATGTTAGAGATCAGTGTTTGCTTTAGTTGGGCTCTTGACCCTTGGTTTCTGTCTTATTTGTTGTAATTCAAAAGCCCAGAAAAAATATCATCAGGTGTTAACTTGCACCTAGGTGTAGGTTGTTACTAGGGATGGGCGTATCGATCCTGTAGTATCGATAGATCGATATCCTCGCGCTACTCATTTGGCATTGATTTCCTTAAAAAAATATCGATATAAACTAAAAGATTATAATTGTATCACTAATTGTAATATGTATCACTTTCAGCTGTTTTAGATTACTTCCTTAAATTACTATGTGCCGGGACACCCCTGGCTGTACCAGTGGCGGCGTATTGAGCTGGTCCATGTCACGTGACAGGAGACGAGCGAATGAGCGAGCGTCATTGTTGAGCGTCACAGCCGACAACGACACACACACACACACACACACACAGCTGAGCCAGCCAAGGCCACCAGCCCAGCACGAAAGCGGGAGTCGGAGGGAAAGAAGTTGAACTAAGAAGCATATAATATGGCAGACAAAAAACGAAGCGTGGTGTGGTGTTATTTTTCACCAGTCGATAAACTCACGGCAAGGTGCCAAGTGTGTGATAAAAAAGTTTCCCACAGCAGCAACACAAGCAATTTATTCAAACATCTAAAGACGACGCACCCCGAGACCCACAGTGAGCTTGAAAAAAGGCAGGCAGAGGCTGCTGTGAAAGTCCAGTCTCCTGCACCACCCGCAGTCCGGCAGAAGACCCTGCACGAGAGTCTGCAAAATAGCCAAGTGTATCCAGGTACAGACTTGACAGTGGAGTGATAAAGTCTATAAATATTACAATCACAATCTAATTTTAACAGACACTTCAGGTGAAGGGGATAAGTATATCCAGTAACGTTACTGTCTAGTTGTTGATTAGCCTAGGTCTTGGTTTTTAGTAATGTTTACTGAATATTTTGTTTAAATAATTATCTGAAATTCAAATAATTTCCACACCTTAAAGGGGAATTTACAGAAGTTGAAAATTGCTGGCTCAGAGTATTAAAACAAGATAAGAAAATATGAGATACAATTTGGGGGATTTTTCATCTTTGCATGACAGTTTTATTTTTTCCATTGAAAAGAAAATATTAAAAACTATGATGTTGGGATATTGGTTTTAATCTGTAACATGATTTCTTACATTTGGAAACCATAATTTCATATTTCATTAATTATATATCACAAACTTCTGCAGCTTCAGATATGACAGTTAATTGGAAAGTGACGTGAAAACTTTATCCTTTTCAGGTGAGTCTCAAAGAGCACGTGCTATCACAATGGGCCTGGCCAAAATGATTGTGAAGGACTTACAACCCATTTCAATGGTAGAGGATCAAGGTTTCCGGCATTTTATGAAGGTGGTGGATCCCCGATACCAGATCCCTTGTCGGAAATCCATGATGACAGGTGAAATTCCCAAACTGTACGAGCAAGCACAAAAAACAGTAAAGGACTCCATACAATCAGCAAGCAGTCTGGTTTTAACAACCGACATGTGGACTGCGAGAACCACCGAAGCTTATTTGACTCTGTCAGGACATTTTATTGACAAGGACTGGCAGATGCAGTCTTGCAATCTTACAACAATCCATGTAGCTGTGCAGCACACAGCAGATAATATATCTGAACTCCTCACAAAAATAACTGATGAATGGGGCATCACCAGTAAGGTTCATGCAGTTGTTACAGACAATGGAGCCAATATGGTCTCTGCTGTGCGTAAAACTGGTTGGAAACATATTCCTTGTTTCTCTCACACACTCAACCTCATTGTGAAGGACTCCATTAAGGCTGACACAAGTATTGAGTCCAGCTTGGAGAAATGCAGTGCTATTGTTCGGTTCTTCCACCACAGCACCAGAGCGACTGACAAACTAACAGAAGTCCAAAATCAGTTGAACTTGCCACAGCATAAACTAATCCAAGCAGTGGATACTAGATGGAACTCGGTGTTGTACATGATTGACAGACTGTATGAACAACAACAAGCCATCACAACTGCACTTTGTCTTCTTGGGAGAAACAACATGTGCCTAAGTGATGGAGAATGGTCCCACATCAGGCAGGCCATTGACGTCCTCAGGCCTTTTGAAGAGGCGACTAAGGAGATTTCAGCAGAGCAGTGTGTGACAATTTCCAAAGTCATACCTCTGATCTCTCTTCTCCAGCAAGCAACCGCATCTGCTGGGCAGAGTAACAGTCTGGCTTCACAACTTGAAGCACAATGCAAGCGACGGTTCCAGAACATTGAACGCAACCACACTCTTGCAGTCAGCACCTTTTTGGACATTCGCTTCAGAAACATTGTGTTCTGTGATTCTGCAAATGTGGAAATGATTAAATCACGGATCATCACAGAGATGCAAGCCCTGGCTTGCGCTGAAACACAGTCAACCAGACATGAAGCCGCTGCGACTGCATCAACTGTGACACAAGTGACACAAGGGTCACCTGCTGAGTGTTCATCATCCAAGGGATTATGGCGGGAGTTTGACAGTCGGGTTGAGGCTTTTCAGAGCAAACGCACAGCAAACACAGATGCATATATTGAAATGAGAAGATACATGGAGGAAAAGGTGATCCCAAGGAGTGAGGACCCTTTGATTTGGTGGAAAAAAAATGAAACCACATTTCCACTGCTGAACAAAGTTGCGAAAAAATACCTTGGAACTGTTGCAACGTCTGTTCCAGCAGAGAGACTCTTCTCTAAGGCCGGAGAAATAATCAGCCAGAGGCGTAATCGTCTTAAAGCAAAAAATGTGAATATGATACTTTTTCTGAACAGCAATCTGAAACTTCAGTAAAGTGTGACGACATATCTTGAGTGCACTAAAAGCGTGATGGTGTCAGACAGTTTTCTAGTTCATTTTTCCAAGTTCATTTTCTCAGGGAACAACTGTCTTTGTTATGCAGGTTTATAGGATAAGTAAATCCTAGTTTATCATGATCTTTATGACGTCATGTTTTTGATTCAGTGAAGTGTTACATGTTTACTTCTACAAAGAGGCTCGAAACATAACATTGTTATGATGTATTCGGGGTTTTTTTTTTTTTTTTTTTTCCTTTTAGCTTTTTCTACCAAGATTGATCTTTTTTTTTCTTTTTTTTGAGAAATAAGAAAAGTGAAAATGTGTATGTTTTTGTTCATATTTAATTTATTTCATTCATATTTATGTTATTTATTTTAATTTTTATTTTATGTATTGACCATAATAAATTTTGTATAAATGGTCCGTATTTGTCATGTGATTTGTCTTAAATGTAATAATATTTTTACTGACAAAAATTGCCAATAAGAAATGAACGGTATCGGTATCGGTATCGATGAAAATGCAAGAAAAAGTATCGGTATCGTATCGAATCCTAAAAGTGTGGTATCGCCCATCCCTACTCACAATTAACAGTTATTCAATCTATTTAATACAGTAAAAGGAAGTTTTTGGTTTTACGCTCCATTACCGTTGGAATTTGACAGTGTTTTGCTGTATATTTTACTGACTTTTTTTTTACAGTGTAGGTCACGTGACAAGGACAGAGATTCAGCACTGTTAAGATCATTTGAAGGAGAAAGTTATTTTGCACAAAAAGAAGAACTAACACATGAGCATATTAGCATAAAGACACAAACACATCAAGAATCAGTGTGTCAATCACAGCAATGGTGACAATCAAAAAATTCAGATAAACAGATCAACTCTGAACGTCACAACTAAAGTTACAAAAAAAAACTGTGAGTCACGGAGTTTGATTGGTGGTACCAGCATGCATTGCAACAAGTTTTATGTTGTTTGTCAGCATCGTTGAGGAAAAAGTCAAGACTTCTTTTATTTCAGTTGATTTCATGCAAGTCTGTGGCTGGAAATCAGTTAGTTGTGTTTTTACTCACCTCTTCCCTTTTTATATTTTTGTTTCACTTTTTCAGTAAATCTGCTTTTTATGGTGTTCACTAATGCTGAATCAGCACCTAATCACTTAATCATGTGTGTTTTTTTTTTAATCCTTCAGTGTCACTTAACACTTTGTATGGAAAGTTGTGGCCTAGAGGTTAGAGAGTTTGACTCCTAACCCTAGGCTTGTGGGTTCTCAGGCTGGCAACACCACGAGCAAGGCATCAAACCCCCATCTGCACTGTGTGTGCACTTTGGATGAGAAGCACCCGGCTGCAGCCTGCAGATCGAGGCGGGGCTGCACCTGGGGTGTGGTTGCACGTGCAGCCCCGCCCCATACCTACTCTGATTGGTTCAATCGTCTTTCAAAGACATACATGATAGCTAAAAACGCTGTAAAGTTTTATAAAGCCTTTACTATAATGCAGTTTTTTATTGTTAACTTGACTCACTATGTCTGATTTATTGAATCAAGAGATGTTAGCTGCTGCAAGTGAAAGTGAAAGTGAAAGTGAAAAGTTTACTCTTCTTGACCAGATTAATACACAAATGAATAACTGGGACATTCTAAAAGCACACTTAACGTTAAATTAGGCTACGTGGCTTTCTGCATTAAAACAGTGTTTTAAAAAGACCAAATTCAGTAAACAAATTATTAATAAAACATTCTATTCACAGACAAGCAGATATGAACACAGAATACGAACACAAAGCGTTTAATTTCCACCCATAACCTGCTTGTCTGTAAATAAAATGTGTTATTAAAAATGTTTACTGAGTTTGTTAAATTTAGCTGATCTTTAGGCTAACATACGAATATAGTAAATTAATTGGGTTGATTATCCACAGTAAGACGATCAGGTCTTCAGATAGAAGAATTAATTATGAATTAAATAATTGTAGAAAATTTGATTATTTAATATCATCAGAGTATGAGAAAGGAAAATGAAAGGGGTGTATCATTACTGTTTTTATTTATATAGCATGACAAGACAATTATTGTTACATATAATTATCCGTCATGCAGTTGATAAATGACTGCAATATTCTAATGTCTAGTGTCTAGTGTCTGCCAATTCAATTTTTATGAATCTTTTAATTTTCTTTACTACATTGCAAAACATAGACTCTTTCTCCCCTTTATTTCAGGAAAATATGCTGCTCCTCATTATTTGAAAGAAATCGATAAACTTTTATTTCTATCGGCCAGTGATTATTCTGAAAGGACATACCTGTAAACCGTTGCTATAGTAACGAACACGATTTCATGATAATTGTGCTCTTATTTTAGTGCAGTCTCACAGCCACTGTCAAATATTGAGATACACTTTATAAAGTATCATCTATTTATATTAAATTGGTATCTTCTCTGATATCCATTTTGTGACCATTGAGCCGATTTTTTTCAATCAGCTGAATGATTCGGGACATTCTACGTTTAATGTGGCTTAATGCATTAAAACAGTGTTTTTAAAAGACCAAACTCAGTAAACAAATTAATAATAAAGCATTCTATTCACTGACAGGCAGATGAGTCTAGAATAAGAATGCAATGTGTTTAATTACGTGTTAAGCGTTTTCCTCCCATAGAAAACCATTAGACTGAAAGAAAAACGCATACCGTGGCCTAATGCATTAAAACGTGTTTTAAAAAGACCAAACTCAGTAAACATTTTTAATAACACATTTTATTTACAGACAAGCAGGTTATGGGTGGAAATTAAACGCTTTGTGTTCGTATTCTGTGTTCATATCTGCTTGTCTGTGAATAGAATGTTTTATTAATAATTTGTTTAATGAGTTTGGTCTTTTTAAAACAGTTTTAATGCATAAAGCCACGTAGCCTAATTTAACATTAAGTGTGCTTTTAGAATGTCCCAGTTATTCATTTGTGAATTAATCTGGTCAAGAAGAGTAAACTTGCAGCAGCTAACATCTCTTGATTCAATAAATCAGACATAGTGAGTCAAGTTAACAATAAAAAACTGCATTATAGTAAAGGCTTTATAAAACTTTACAGCGTTTTTAGCTATCATGTATGTCTTTTAAAGACGATCGAACCAATCAGAGTAGGTGCAGCCCCGCCTCGATCTGCAGGCTGCAGCCGGGTGTACTTGCTTTGGATGGGTTAAATGTAGAGCATGAATTCTGAGTATGGGTCACCATACTTGGCTGAATGTCATGTCACTCACTTATTGAATATTAATAAATATTCTTAGTTTATTCTTTATTTATTGAATTCAAATTAAATGTTCACAACAATAAACTTACATGTTTTAAATATTCCTTTTTAATGATTTAAGCCAAAACTACTAGACTAAAAGACTAAAAATAATAATAAAAACGATAATAACATTAACAATTTATATATTCTAAAGCACATAAATACAGATGAAATGCAATATTACAGACTTTGTTTTGAAGCAAAAAAAGAAAAAAAGAAAAGAAAACAAGAACAATGACCATGTGATGCAAAACTTCTTCATCTGATTGATTTTTCATGTGATCTGGATTACATAACCACAGTAGTCTTTGTAAATATATTACATTTCAAAATTTCTTAATCAGGTTACAATTGCTTTTATGGATTACATTACATATTATTCACACAATGGGATCCACTGACTTCAATCATTGATCTGAACAAATGTCTAAACAACATTTTCTTAAACCTGGAAATCTCTAAATGTGAAATGTGGTGTTTTAATGTTATACTAGGATTCTCAAATTCCAGAATGCTGAGTAATATTATACATACATTACAGTTATTGGACAAAGCTAGAAGGATCATTTATCTTCTGTGATATAATGAACGCAACAGTTTTAATACAGTGATAGTACAAGTTTGCATTTGTTTGCATAATGTTTTGGTACAACCATCTGATTATAGTCACCTTTACATAAACTTGCTAATTGTTGACTGGTATATAATCCTAAAATTGTTGTGTGCATAAAGTGAACCTAAAATATATATTTCATCCAAATATTTATTTATTGCACAAAGAAACAATAAGTTTCAAAGTTACTTCCAGAACCTTAACCTGCTCTGTTGAGCTTCGGTGGATTAAGGATCCATCCTTCATTGTAATAACTACTTCTGATGCTCATCTGCTGATCTAAATATAAACATACATTTTCCTAAATGTAATGTACTCTAGAACAGATTACAGCTGGTGTCAAAGTTAACATGTAGAAGAATAAATACATTTAGCTGCACATATTTCAATGCTCAGATTTCACAGTTACTTCATCCTACATCATCTAAACAAATTCAAGAAAGCAATGGAAAACATAACAAAAATATTTAAATGCCTTAAAATGAGTGTGTCCAGTGTTACTATTAGCTTTTCAGCTATGTTTTAAGCAGTTTGTTTTTTCTTGTTTTATAATCACACTTTTGGGACCTCCTGTAATAAAACAACGAATCACAGAAGATAAAGTTAGAGAAACGAACACTGCTCAAACACAAATCAGACACAATCAGCACATCCATCATCTATCAGTGAATTAGATTCTGTTAAAAAGGTTTATTTGACATTTTAAAATGATTTTGTCAGTGCAGGTAAAATCAAAGACAGATGTGATGAAAAGTCTGTTTACAGTACCGTGTCTTACCTCATTGTTTTGCAGTAATTCTTTATTGTAGTTTTTCTCCTTGACTGCTGTGAAAAAAACACACAAATAATTAAACATGAAGGTCATTACCAGGAAATATCTGGAATGTAACAACTGACCAATCAGAATCAAGTATTCCAGAGAGCCAAATAATAATTTTGCATAAAAGAACATAATGTTTCGCTATCACTATAGTTTCTTCATGTAATACTCACTATTTCTGGAGCTCCTGCGGCGATAGTAGCTCACACCAGCAGCAGCTACAACAGTCAGCAGCAGCAGAACAGCAATAACACCAACAACAATTCCTGCTACAGCAGCTGAAGACAGACCTGAATCTAGAACAGATAAAGACACACAGACATTAGTGAGAGAAATCATGACAGTGTGTTTATATTCCATATTCACTGCAAATATTCTCTCTATGGACACTTTTGCATCTTCAAAAGGCTTATGCAAGGCTTATATAAAAAATATAAATTATTCCATATTTCAGTAGTTTATGAAAGGTTTGTGAAAAGTCAAGAGATGTGTTTTCACTGTCTCATGACTTAATGATATTAGTCACATGTCAAATGTCATCATGTACTTTAAATTTGTTTATTCAGCTGCCGTGTTTGTCTTTCCAGTTTGATGTACAGTGCACATGGTGTGTTGAATTACAGGTTTGGAGGGAGCATGTTATTGGCCTTCTAGAGATAAAAAAGGAAGGGTGAAAATATACCCAAGTCAGTCTCCCTCTTCTCCATACGGGGCTCTTCATCGATTTTGACTTGAGCAGATAGAGCAGCTGAAAAAAAGAAAGAAATATAAAACAACACATTGACGTTAAATTAATGTTGAAAAATTCAGCTCATCAGTTCAGTAGAGTCTTCAGAAGAAGAAGAAAATGAAGAAAAACACTAAAGAGTAAATTACATTAAGTAACTCACCAGTGACGATCACATTGAAAGTTTTTATGTTATCATCATGACTGATGCTGTTTTTTTTGGTGATTTTTGTGCTATCACACTTGTGGTTTCTGTTTAAACGTTTTCTTTTTCCTGAACTCTCACTTCTGATGATCTCTGCTTCATAACGTCCAGTGTGTTCAGTTGTGATGTTCATGATGGTCAGAGATCCAGTCTCATAGTCCACCTTCAGCCTGTCTCTGAATATACCTCCAACACCATCATATAAACAACTTGTGTTGGGATGTCCATTGATCAGAGCGATGCGAGTGTCTTCAAAATACCACAGCAATTTGTCATGTTCTTTTTTGATTATATCAGTATGTAGAATGACTGTGTCTTCCTCCGTTACAAACAGTGTCACATCACCAAACACACCTGGAAACACAAATAAACAAAAGTTTTAAGTGTGAGTCTTGAGGGCACTTTATGTGAAGTGAGCTACAGAAACACACTGTGCTAATATGTCTCTATAATAATGCTATTTTAATGCATTTTTTATATATAATATTGCATGCTAGTATCAGAAAAAATGGAGAGGCTGCTCACTACAGAGCAAATGGGTGGAGATTAGGTCTAGCTCCCTCTCAGTAAAAACTTTCGTTTTTACCTCCATTTTTCATGATCTGAACTCAAAGATCTAAGACTTTTTCTATGTACACAAAATGCCTATTCTCTCAAATTTTGTTCACAAATCTGTCTAAATCTGCACTTCTACTATGCCGAGATCCATCCACCTCACAGGTGTGGCATATCAAGATGATGATTAGACAGCATGATTATTGAACAGATGTGCCTTAGGCCGGCCACAGTAAAAGGCCACTCTAAAATGTGAAAATTTACTGTATTGGGGGAGTTTTCTACTTTTCCATTCGACTACAGATATAATGGGTGTGAAGTCACACGTTGAAATCCATGTTCTTTAGCAAATTTCTGGATGTCTTTGCTACTGTAGCAAGACCTAAGCCATTATCGCTGCAATCCACCTGTGGAATGCTATGTCTGTCTTTCTCAGTCTCCACTGCAATTTACTTGAGCTTTGTGTCTGTGACCGAAAGAGTTTTAGCTAACATATTCACATGATGAGTCTCCATAGTGTGTGTGGAGCTTTCAGCATGTTTTCCTACCTGTATTGCAGCTCTGGACAGAGCATCTGCCAAAAGTATGTACTTTATTTGAGTATAAACCAGCCACATGTCATACCTCTGCAGTCATATTATCAGCTGCTGAATTCTTGGAGACATTTGATTCAGGTTATTTTTGAGGTAGAAATTAAAGGTTTGTGATCCGTCTCTGCCACAAATGTTGGTAACCCCTACACACCTATGAAATCTTTCCACTCCATACACCAAGCCCAAGCATTCTATTTCTATCTGTGAGTGTCGACATTCAGACATTCAGAGTCATTTTTCTTGAGGCATATGAAACGGGCCTCCAATTTTCTCACTTTGCCTGCAATAGAACTACACCCAGTCCATCTTTAGATGCATCTGTGGATATCTTTGTCCTTCTTGATGGGTCAAAGAATGTCAGCACAGTCTCTGAACTAAGGGAAGTCTTCAACCGTTTTTCTTCATGATCAGCTGTCCACTTGAACTCGCCTTTGTCATGTTTCAGTTCTCTCAAGTACACTGTTTTTAAAGAAAAGCTTGGTATGAACTATTCAAGAACAATTTCAGCCCATACTTCCGTACTCGCTGACATACATGAGCCTTGTGTTGTGCTGTTATTTTGTGGATCCCCACAATACAATGTCATCCAAATAAACATGCACACCCTCAATGTATTCACTTATGTGTTCCATGGCTCTGTGAAATACTTTGGGAGCTGAAAAAATTCCGAACGGCATCCTCAAGGAGGAGTATGCTGTCCTTATGTAATTTCAGCTTCCAAAAGTCCTGAGATGCATCCAGCTTTGTAAAGAACTTTGCACCTGCCATATCACATATGATTTCTTCTCATGTTGGGATTTGATAATGTTCTCTTTGAATGTTGGCATTTAAGTCCTTTGGATCCATACAAACACGTACATCACCATTTGCTTTTTCCATGCACACCTCCGAATTTACCCACTCTGTAGGCTCTATCACTTTTTCTATGACTCCCACTGATGTAATTCTTTCCAGCTCTTGCCTCAGCTTTTCACAAAGAGGTGCTAGAACCCGTCTTGGGGCGTGGACTACTGGCTGTGCATCTTTTTCAACATATTTTGTAGGTGAATGGTAATTCTCAGATACCCTTCCAAAATGTCAGGAATCCATTTCACCATATTTCCCACATTGTTCTGTGTTTCAACATTATTTATTATGCATATTCTTTTCACCAGATCTAGGTCTTCACATCTGTTTCTTCATGCGCCTTTTGACTCTGAATCTTGCAACTTTCCGAAACTGCTTGCTTTTAACTTTAAGAAACTGTCAAAAGTCTCTCCCAGTTGCTGCATATGTTAATGAAAAACATACCTTTCAAAAGTCTTTTTCAGCGAGCAGTGTGAGTCAAGCCTCTCGGTTACCACGTCATATTTGCCTGTTGCCTTTATCTTCGGCCTGTTCAAACATTAGCATGTTAAACATCTCTATAGATAGATGTCTTGTGACAGTGTGTAGCAGTTCAATTTTACGTGCATCTTTTGCTTCATCAAGGCCCACTGCTTGCAGGTAAAGTGTAAATCCTTGTTTAATAGTTCTCCATTCACAATCAATATTCCTTGTCTAGTTCACAGCATCAGCTGGTTTAACACTTGATGACTCTGGGTGTTGGTGTTCATCACCACTCCTGGTGCAAGTTCATGTTTCTTGATCCAATAAATAAACACTGTAACAAAATTATTTTTCTTTCTCTTTCTTTTTTCAGGACGGGAACAAGGGCAGCCGCTACACAACTAAACTTCTGCTTCATAAACCCCCCCATCATTAGTGATGGGAAATTCGATTCTTTTCCACGAACCGGTTCAATAAAACCGGTTGAAAAAAACGGTTCAGCTGTTCTTTTACACTCAACGTAATGACATCATTGGCGATGACATAATGGCATCACGTCTATCAAACATTTAAATATATAAAGTCAGTAATCATAATTTTAGTCAGTTAAAAACGTCATAATCATGAAAAGTTTACACCCAAATACAGTAACAGCAATAATGTGCATACGAGGATTTAAGTCTTGAAGATACAAAGTAAATAAATTAGGTGTCATCAGCGCAGAAACCATGATCTACTTACTATACATAATCCATTGCGATGTATATGTTATTAAATGAACTTACATTTCGCCAGATTGCCCTTCATTCAAGCCCTCGGATTACCCGCGCTCATAACATTAGCACAGAATCAGTTCAGAATCAATCATCAAAAGAATCAGTTCGGTTCAGACGCGCTGTGTGTCAGTCGGCTTCACACTGAATCACGCATGCGTAGTATCATCAGCTCCTCGGTTCTCGAATCGGACGCGTCCGAAAGAAACGGTTTTTGGTTCAGTGTACTGATGATCCGAAAACCGATGCAACCTGTTAAGGAGGTCTAACCAATCAGAGTCCACTTTATGGATGACGTTGGAAAAGGACGATAGGTGGCGAGCTAGAAACTTCCCGACCTCTCTTGTCAGCGAGCGGAGTGAAGAGAATGAACGCATGTTCCTGAGTTCCTGATATTAATCTTTGGAGTTTGCCTACTTTGTGTGCGTTTATGCAAAGATGTAAGTCTATATACTTTTATGTGATACTTAATATAGTTATCCCGCACTGTTATGGCTTTATTTGAAAGAAATTAGCGAGATGTCTGCCTCCTCAGAGTTCTGAACTCACGCTGAAGTAGTTAAATATAACAGATAATGCATATAAAGTTATTTATTTACTTCATTCTTTATGTATCATTGTTGGTGCATCATAATTCAGTTAATAAGTGTTTAGATGTTGATTTTATCATATTCTCCGTAATCACGTTCATATACGATGATTACTCATCACTTTATAACAGACACGGAGAATTTGCAAATGATTGTTATACATGCTGAATCTAGAGGGCAATTTAAGTATTGCAGTTAACTAGGAATTGTATTAGATGTGAATATCATGTATATATGTTGTAATTATATTATTGTAATATGTTATTTATTTGTTTATTTCAGACCACACACACACACGTTTACTACAGTAAAGTAAGAATGTTCTGAATCCTGTGCCGTGTTTTTACTGACACCCTGGGGCGAGCACAATCTCCTGATCAGCCCAATAGTTCAAACTTCCCTACATTGTGGTCCTTCAAGCCGGATCGTGTGCTTACCACAGAGAGAGGATGTCAGAGCAACCTTCCTTTAATAGTGTGCGCCCACGACGCATAACTCAGCCTCCAGCCTATCTCAGGGACTATGAAGTACAATATCATATGCAACCAACTGAACCAGTTATAACCAGCCCCATGCAGCATCCATATGAAGCAGTAGCTGGAGCCATGAGTACTCCAGTTTCTTGTGTTGACCGACAACCTGATAGACAGTGGTCCACCACACTGCACTATGAAAGTGATGGAGAGGAGGAGCATTCACTACAAGAGGATGAGTCTTCATTCATATCTGTTAGACACAGGTTGGAGGTTCAAGATCTAAAAAGGGAGAATATGCAGTTACGTGAAGCTCAGATGGTCCTTAAGGAGGAAATTCGACAGTTACAGACACTTCACAAAGATATGAAGAATTTAAGGCTGCAGCAGCCGTCAGCCTTACCAGCATCTCAACCACAGCCAATTAGTACAATTCCAGTGTCACTCCCTATAACTATTTATAGACAACCTGAGGTAACAGCACCAAGTCCAGTGCCCTACATTCCACAACCTCCTCCACGCAGACCTCAAGCACCACCTAGGGAGAGTTCATTTAAGTCAGGTGCAGACACATATGCCTACAAGTCCAGACCACAGCTTTCTACTGCTCATAAACAGCCATACTCTTCTCCCACGGGGCGGCCTCAGAGCACTGTATGTCCAGAGACTTCCTACAGGGGCCCACAACCAACGATTCCATACTTCACCCGTCATGACCCCAGCAAGTTCGCTCGTCTAAAGTTGGCTCTTGACAATCTGCTTCCTGATGATGCAACTGAGCTTTTCAAGTATCAGGTTCTTTTAGATCATCTGAAGTTTGAAGAGGCCCGTCTAATTGCAGACTCATTCCTCAATTCCCTCTGGCCGTACACAGACACTATGACTGCACTTACTGACAGATTTGGAAGACCTCACCAGTTAGCCTTAACTAAAATAGCAGCGGTCATGGATGCCCCTGATGTTCAACCTGGAGATTTGGCCAGTTTTGATAGGTTTGCCCTTCAAATCCAAGCTCTTGTGGGTCTTCTGAAGACATTAGGTCCTGAAGGTAACGTGGAATTACAATGTGGTTCACATGTAGCCCGTCTGCTCACTAAGCTTCCTCCAGATTTACGTGCCTCTTTCAGACGACAAATGCCTTATCAGTCTGGTGCAGTTTACACTCTACTGGATTTAGCAGAGTGGCTCAAATTTGAATCATGGTGCCAAGACTGTGATGACTTATATCAAAGAAAGGAGCAGAGACGTAGAATAGTGCAACCAAGATCAAGCTCATTAGTGAAGCCTAGACTTGCCACTGTTCTTCATGGAGCTGATCAAACCCATAACACTACTACCCAAGCACTGTTACCCTCAAAGCAGTCCAACCCAGTCCAGAGACTCGAACAGAGTAGGGTGTTGTGCCCATACTGTGACAGTACCGAACACTTCCTGAGCCAGTGCACCACCTTCCAGAAATTCAGTAAAGAGGAGATGATTAAATGGATCAAAGACAACAACCGTTGTTGGAAATGTGGGCGGTCTCACTTAGCAAAAAAATTGCACCCTGAAAAAGCCCTGTCGCTTATGTAATGGGAAACACCTTCAAATCCTTCATGAGGTGAACGACCGATCACAGACAGAGGGCACCTGTTTGGTGAGCTCCACAAATAATACCCTGTACCTGGACAGGCCTGAAGGATCCAAGCATGTTCTACTGAAAGTGATTCCTGTCGTGCTACAACACAAGAATCAAACCCTAAACACCTATGCAGTGCTCGATGATGGATCCGAAAGAACCATACTACTCCCAGCAGCAGTTCAGAAACTAGGACTTAAGGGACAGACAGAGGAGCTGGCATTAAGAACAATTCAACAAGATGTCAAGAAACTCATTGGGGCCTCCGTTTCCTTTAAGGTGCGCTAAATATAACAGCCTCAACGGAGCTACCAAATCCAGAATGCTTTTACCGCTGAGCACTTAAGTTTGGCTGAGCACTCCTACCCCATCTCTATGTTCCAGCAAAAATATCAACACCTGAAGAGGATTCCCTTGCAGCCCATCCACAGAGCATATCCCCTTCTTCTAATAGGAGCAGATCACCCCCACCTAATTACACCCATTGAGCCTGTACTTCTCGCCCCCCCTGGAGGTCCAGCAGCTATCAGAACCCGACTAGGTTGGACATTACAAGGCCCAACATGCTTTCTAGAGCAACAGCTCCCCCCTCAGCAATGTTTACATATCTCTGTCAACCCTCAAATGGAAGAACTTTTCCGGAATGTGGAGAGATGCCATCAAGGTGATGCCACCCCACACAAGAACGAGAGATTGGTTGTACGATCAAGACAAGATCAGGTTGCATTGGACTTGTTACAAGCCAGAACCACCAGAGTCATGGTAGATGGAGTGAACCGCTATGCAACACCACTCCTAAGGAAAGCTGATATGCCTCACCTCCATGCCACGAAGGATTCTGTCATGCCCAATTTGAGAAGCACAGAGCGACGACTGGCAAATGATCCTGTGAAGGCAGCTACATACAATGAAGAGATCAAGAAACTGGAGAATTCTGGCTATGTTGTTAAGCTCACTATGGACTGTGAGACCACTGGAGAAGAATCGTGGTTTATTCCCCACCACATGGTTCAACATAATGGAAAAAAAATGTGTTGTGTTCAACTGCTCCTTTGAACACAAAGGTCAAAACCTGAACCACTATCTCCTTGCCGGACCTGCTCTTAGCCCTTCCCTTTTGGGAGTTCTGTTGCGCTTCAGGGAGTATACTGTTGCAGTAAGTGGAGATATAAAGGCTATGTTTCATCAGGTCCACCTACTGCCTGATGACAAACATCTCCTCCGCTTTGTTTGGCGTGATCTTGAACCCAGTAACCCTCCCAGCATTTATGAGTGGCAAGTGTTGCCTTTTGGCACAACCTGCAGCCCCTGCTGTGCCATTTATGCTGTACAGCGCCATGCTTTGGAGAACACGCAACTAGATAACACCCTCAGATCAACAGTTGAACGTAACTTTTATGTAGACAACTGCCTCAAGAGTGTAAGGTTCCCAGATGATGCCAAACAGTTGGTGGATGGTTTGCGTAGCCTTCTTAGTAGTGGTGGGTTTGAAATTCGTCAATGGGCCTGCAACATGCCAAATGTCATTGATCACCTTCCCAAATAGGCTCGTTCAAACAGCATTGAGCTTTGGCTATCACATGACAAGGTCGAACCATAGGAATCCACTCTTGGCTTGAGATGGAATTATGATGCAGACATCCTCGGTTACAAACACCGCCCAGTACCCAAAACCACACCCACTCTGCGGCACATTTGTAAGGTCACAGCAAGCCAATATGACCCTCTGGGATTCATTCTGCCTTTCACCTCCCGTGCTAAAATTCTGATCCAACAGTTGTGAAACAAACAAAGAGATTGGGATGACCCCCTGTTGCCAACAGACCTATTGAAAGCCTGGAACGAGTGGGAGAATGAGCTCCCCATCCTTTCTGAAGTTACACTTCCACGGTGCTATGTTTCAGCAGATATGGAAAAACCCAATGTCACAAGACAAATTCATATCTTCTGTGATGGTTCAGAACAAGCATATGGTTCTGTGGCATACCTCAGATCTGAAGATGAACAGGGCAAAATTCAGCTTGCATTCCTGATGGCCAGATCTAAAGTTGCCCCCAAACGCAAACAAACTGTTCCAAGACTTGAGCTATGTGCAGCCCTTATTGGTGCCCAACTTTCAAAGCTACTAGAAAACGAACTCACAATTGAAATCAACCGAGTGGTCCTCTGGTCTGATTCAACCACAGTTCTTTCATGGATAAAATCTGAGTCCTGCACCTTTAAAGTCTTTGTAGGGACTAGGATAGCAGAAATCCAAGACCTAACTGACCAACATGAATGGCGTTATGTAGATTCTCCTAGAAACCCTGCAGATGATCTCACAAGGGGGAGCAGCTTAATAGAGCTTACAACACCAAACAGATGGAGTCAAGGTCCACCATTCTTACTACAAGCTGAATCTGAGTGGCCAGCTAGGCCAACCTTTAAAACCCCTGATGATGAGGGGGAAAAGAGGAAAAGGGTATTCTGTGGCGTCTCAAGAATGTCCAATCCTGTCCCACATAGCAACATTGTGTCGGCCCAGATCCGGCCCACACCTGGCACTCGTGGAAAGATGATCTGGCCCACATGCAGCGTGGAATGATGGCACTTGGGCGGACCGCTCCTGTTTGCCAGATTTGAGCCACAAGCAGGCCATAGCAATGCCACATGTCAGCCAAGAGTAAAGAAATTAACCAGAACTGGACCTTATCTGAGCCACAAAATCTGTTTATATATTAAATATGAATTTCAGCCTTAATAAGCCTGTTAACAAGCAGAATCACTGAAGGAAAGAAGAGAACAGAAAAACAGAAGAGCAGAAACACAAGAACTACAACTGACTTCAGCCACAACCTTAGATGAAATCAATTGAAGATAAAAGAAGACATTAAATCTCTGGAGATCTCACCAGAGGAGGATTAAACAACTCCACAAACTGCATTAACAGCTTCACTTATTACTAACCAGACTGACTTTATTTCTGTTGGACATCTACAAAAGTTTTATTGAGAATTAAGAAAGGTTTAACTCTAATGTGTGTCACCATAACAGTGATTAGCGTTTCCATTAGTTGCACTCTTAACTCTTATTTTATCTTTAGTCTTTTTTGACTGCTGTGATGGTGTGTTTGTTAAAAAATTTGCGGCATCAAAGAAAGCTAAAGAGAATTGAGGTCAGGTGATGGCGGTTATCTGTTGATGATTTTATAATCCTCATGAAACAGGCTGATTTGCTAATTTTTTTTTTAAATCTAACAATTGTTTAATTAATTTATTCACATCACAAACCATGTGTTTCTCCAGCATGAGGTCAAGCAATATTACTACAATCAATTAGGAGTTTTTAACGATTATGAAGAAATCAATCTATGATGCCACACACAGACATCAACAATCAGCACATTAATCTCAACAATGATGACAATCAAATGTACCTTGCTGCAATGCATGCTGGGTATTAGCATAGTACAAAACTCCCAGCATGCATTGCAACATGAATAAATTATGCAGCTGAATTGTCCTATTATTTTGTTTAATTCTAAATATTTGCTTATATTTTGCTGTTGTTTTTGTTGTGACAGTAGCTTTTCAGTGAAGTTCTGAATTGATCAGTTTATCTAAATATTTTTGATTGTAACCATTATTGAGATTCATGTGTTGATTGTTTATATCTGTGTGTGTCAGCATATTTAAGTTTTTTAAACTCATGTTTGTTAAAATATCTTAACTGATTGTTATAATACTGCTGGATCTCATGCGGCAGAAACACAGGGTTTGTAATATGAATGTATTACTGGAACAACATAATTGTTTGATTAAAAAAAAAATCAATGAACTAGTGTACTTCTTGATGATTAGAAAACCATCAACAGATAACAACTGACACTTGATATTATGTCACTCTAGCTTTCTTTGAAGCTGCAAATGTGTTTAACAAACACATCCGTCACAGCAGCCAAAAAAACCAAACTATATAATAAGAGCCCAATTAAGAGCCCAAGTAATGGAAACACTAATCACTGTTATGGTGAAACACACTAGAGTTAAACCTCTGTTAATTCTCAATAAAAAAAACTTTTGTAGATGTCTAACATAAATAAAGTCAATCTGGTTAGTAATAAGAGAAGCTGGTAAAGCTGTTTGTGGAGTTGTTTAATCCTCCTATGCTGAGATCTTGAGAGATGTCATGTCTTCTTTTATCTTCAGTTGATTTCATCTAAGGTTGTGGCTGAAGTCAGTTGTAGTTCTTGTGTTTCTGCTCTTCTGTTTTTCTGTTCTCTTCTTTCCTTCAGTGATTCTGCTTGTTAACAGGCTTATTAAGGCTGAAATTACTTCATATTTAATACACACAGATTTCGTGGCTCAGATAAGGTCCAGTTCTGGTTAATTTCTTTACTCTTGGCTGACATGTGGCATTGCTATGGCCTGCTTGTGGCTCAGTTCTGGCAAACAGGAGCGGTCCGCCCAAGTGCCATCATTCCACGCTACATGTGGGCCAGATCATCTTTCCATGGGTGCCAGATGTGGGCCGGATCTGGGCCGACACAATGTTGCTATCTGGGGTAGAACCCAGTAAGTACAGTTCCTGGAAAGACCTAGTTGGAGCCACAGTCCAGCACAGTCAAAGTGACTCAAACCAATTCAGCTCACCTACAGCTAAAGATTATGTGATGGCAGAAAATCTCATCTTTCAAAGTATCCAACGAAACAGCTTCCCTGAGGAATATGAACAACTGAGAGCTGGTAAGCCTGTCTCCACCACAAGCCCCTTGCTTACTTTGGCCCCAGAGTTTGATGAATCCAGTCAGCTTATACGTGTTGGAGGACTTCTACGTAGGGCTGAAGGTCTAGAACTCCAGACAATCCACCCAATAGTTCTGGATCCTCGCCACCACGGCAACCAAACTACTCATACAAGACTATGACAGTAAGTTGTGTCACCCAGGACCGGAACGGGTATTTGCTGAATTGAGGAGAAATGTGTGGATACTCCGAGGTCGTGAGGCAGTTCGAAAATCCCAACACAACTGTATAGAATGTCGTAAGTGGAAGGCAAAACCTGAGGTCCCTAAAATGGCTGATTTACCTCCAGCACGTTTGAGACTCCACAAACCTCCCTTTTACAGCACAGGTATGGATTGTTTTGGGCCCTTCCAAATCAAGATAGGCAGACGCTGTGAAAAAAGATGGGGCATAATCTTCAAGTGTCTCACGACTCGATGTGTACACATTGAGCTGCTCACATCTATAGACACAGATTCCTTTCATATGGCTCTGAGAAGATTTATTGCACACCGAGGCACCCCTTCTGAACTGCTATCTGACCAGGGCACTAATTTCCAGGGTGGAGAGAGAGAGCTAAGAGAGGCCTTAACAAATTGTAGTCAAGAGCTTCAACAACATTTTGCCAAACAGAAAATCACATTCCTCTTTAACCCTCCTAGTGCTCCCCACTTTGGTGGCATCTGGGAAAGAGAGATTCGATCCCTCAAAAATGCCCTCCGTACAGTAGTAGGTGCACAAACAGTGACAGAAGAAGTGCTTCAAACTGTGCTTATTGAGATAGAGGGAATTCTCAATAGTAAGCCCCTAGGATATATCTCCTCCAACGTAGCTGATTTGGACCCAGTTACCCCAAATCTCCTGCTCATGGGGCGGCCAGATAGCTCTCTACCTCAAGTTACATACCCTGCTACCGAACTCATTGGACGACGCCAATGGAGACAAAGCCAAGTCCTCACTGATCATTTCTGGTCCAGCTTTGTGAGACACTACTTGCCTAACCTCCAGCTGTGACACAAATGGCATGCAGAGACAAAAAACCTTGCAGTTGGAGCTGTTGTAATGTTGGTTGACCCTCAACTACCAAGGGCCCTCTGGTTAATCGGGAGAGTGGTCAGGACATTCCCTGGAGCAGATGGACAAGTAAGGTCTGTAGAGGTCCAAGTTAAGGGTCGACTATATACACGGCCTGTCACCCGTCTCATTAACCTACCAGAGATTACTGAGGAAAATGACACCAACATCAAACTCAAAGACTCTTAACTTATATTGAGAAACAAATATGCCCTGCATATTTGGGGGCGGCAGTGTTAAGGAGGTCTAACCAATCAGAGTCCACTTTATGGATGACGTTGGAAAAGGACGATAGGTGGCGTGCTAGAAACTTCCCGACATCTCTTGTCAGCGAGCGGAGTGAAGAGAATGAACGCATGTTCCTGAGTTCCTGATATTAATCTTTGGAGTTTGCCTACTTTGTGTGCGTTTATGCAAAGATGTAAGTCTATATACTTTTATGTGATACTTAATATAGTTATCCCGCCCTGTTATGGCTTTATTTGAAAGAAATTAGCGAGATGTCTGCCTCCTCAGAGTTCTGAACTCACGCTGAAGTAGTTAAATATAACAGATAATGCATATAAAGTTATTTATTTACTTCATTCTTTATGTATCATTGTTGGTGCATCATAATTCAGTTAATAAGTGTTTAGATGTTGATTTTATCATATTCTCTGTAATCCCGTTCATATAGGATGATTACTCATCACTTTATAACAGACACGGAGAATTTGCAAATGACTGTTATACATGCTGAATGCGCCATCTAGAGGGCAATTTAAGTATTGCAGTTAACTAGGAATTGTATTAGATGTGAATATCATGTATATATGTTGTCATTATATTATTGTAATATGTTATTTATTTGTTTATTTCAGACCACACACACACACGTTTACTACAGTAAAGTCAGAATGTTCTGAATCCTGTGCCGTGTTTTTACTGACACCCTGGGGCGAGCACAATCTCCTGATCAGCCCAATAGTTCAAACTTCCCTACACAACTGGTTCATGACTCGAGAACGAGAATCACTCTAACCGGCACGTGCTGCAGTTCAGTATCATCAGCTGCTCTACTCGTGTTCATGTTCTGTTTACTACAAACTCAATTTGTGAATCCCAACAAACATGAGACGTCTATACGACGTGCAGATCAAGTCTAAATTGCGTCGGTCGGTCTGGACCATATCTGGACGTCTACTCGACGTGCAAATCTGGTTCATATCTGGACGTCGATATGAGGTTCAAAATTTGACCGTTGGGCTAAGGATTTTCTTGGACCTCTGTAGAACGTGCAGAACAGGTTCAGGAAATCGACATAAGTTTTTTTTTATACATATAAACACAAAGCAATCCTTTGATTTCTGATTTAAATATCACATGTAGCCTATACTCCTCTGAAACATTTAGGTAGGGCTGGGCGATATATCGAACGATATGATCATGCGCATCTAATTTGGGAAGTCGTGGCCTAATGGTTAGAGAGTGGGACTCCCAATCGAAAGGTTGTGAGTTCGAGTCCCGGGCCGGCAGGAATTGTGGGTGGGGGGAGTGCATGTACAGTTCTCTCTCCACCTTCAATACCACGACTTAGGTGCCCTTGAGCAAGGCATCGAACCCCCAACTGCTCCCCGGGCGCCGCAGCATAAATGGCTGCCCACTGCTCCGGGTGTGTGCTCACAGTGTGTGTGTGTGTGTTCACTGCTCTGTGTGTGTGCATTTCAGATGGGTTAAATGCAGAGCACAAATTCTGAGTATGGGTCACCATACTTGGCTGAATGTCACGTCACTTTCACTTTCACTAATCAGTAAAGCTGCTTCCGTGATCACCGCTAAAATCTCCATCACCTGCTTATAATTGGAGTGGCATTTAATAGACAGAGCCGTAGATCGCTGACAAGCCACGCCATATCGCGTTCATTATCGCAGATGAATCGCCTTCGATAATGAACGCGATATGGCGTGGCTTGTCAGCGATCTACGGCTCTGTCTATCAGAGGTGGGACTTTCAAGTCACAAGCAAGTCAAGTCATATTCAAGTCCTCAAAGGGTTAAAGCTAAAGAGATAATTAAGTGACTAATTAAATGATGATTGTGCATTAGTGATGAACACCTGCTGTTAACAATCAACATCACTGAAGTAAAGAGAAACACAAGAACTACAACTGAATTTAGCCACAGCCTTCAAATGAAAAAAAAGTAAAAGAAAAAAAAACACTATGCCACCATAATTGTGGTCATTGTTTGCTTTAAGTAGTGTCTTGACTCTTTTACTAATTCAAACCAATTTGATTCAAAACAATTGCAATATTGTTTTCGTAACAAACATGTATGCATTGCTGAGCCGAACCTTGCAGTAACAGATGACCTTATGCTTTTTCTGCTTATAACTCATGATGACTGAACATCATGAAATTGTGTTTATCTTTGGATAGTAGACTGACACTATTACTGAACTGAAAAAAAAAAAAAAAATCACAATGCTTCAATGTTGAAAGACACAAAAGGAGACGATCAGTTCAGGTTTTTAGACAAACACACTTATCACACGATCCTCAACAGTGGTGACAATTTTTCATACTGCAGTGCATGACGGGAGTTTTTACTAAGGTTTTACCCAGCATGCAACATTTTGTTGATTGTCACCACTGTTGAGAGTCATATGCTGGTTCTTGATGTCTCCGTGTGTCTACAAATTATAGTTTTTCAAATTTTGTATGCACTTACTTAAGTGATCTAACATGACAGTCAAGGGTCAAGAGCCCCACTAAAGCAAACACTGATCTCCATTATGGTTGCATCACTTTAACCAATAAAACATCAACATCTGATCCTCTGTAATTCTCAAGAACAGCAGGTGTTCATCATTAATGCACAATCATCACTTAATCACTTAATTATCTCATTAACTTTAACCCTTTGAGGACTTGGGATATGACTTGAAGACTTGCTTGTGACTTGAAAGTCCCAACTCTGGTAAAAGCTGAATGTCAGTCAACAATCCAAAGAAGAATATCTCACGATGTCCAAGTCAACATGAGTTATAAGCAGAAAAAGCAGAAGATCATCTGTTACTGCAAGGTTCGACTCAGCAATGCATACATGTTTGTTGCGAAAACAATATTGAAATTGTTTTGAATCAAATTGCTTTGAATTAGTAAAAGGGCCAAGAGACTACCTAAAGCAAACCCTGACCACAATTATGGTGGCATAGTGTTTTTTTGTTTGTTTTTTTCAGTTGAAGGCTGTGGCTAAATTCAGTTGTAGTTCTTGTGTTTCGCTTTACTTCAGTGATGTTGATTGTTAACAGCAGAAGTTCATCACTAATGTAAAATCATCATTTAATTAGTCACTTAATTATCGCATTAACTTTAACCCTTTGAGGACTTGAATACGACTTGAAGACTTGCTTGTGACTTGAAAGTCCCACCTCTGCTGTCTATTAAATGCCACTCCAATTATGTGATGGAGATTTTAGCGGTGATCACGGAAGCAGCTTTACTGATTAGATGCGCATGATCATATCGTTCGATATATTGCCCAGCCCTACATTTAGGTGATAAATTAATGTAATCTATAAATGTTTAAAAACATAGGCCTAATTAAAGTACCATAATGTGACCATATAAAATCTTACATTGATTTATTTATTTATTTGAGTGGTATTTTTCACTGGAGCATTGACAGAAATCGCAGTTTACATCTGTATTGATGAAAACCTTTATTGCCCCGAGGGGAATTGGTTTTGCACTCAAGGGAGCCACATTTAACATTAACACAGATAACATAAAGGATACAGTAAAAAGTAAAACAAAACAAACAACAACAACAACAACACAGCAATGATGTAGACATACAATCATCAGTCTAATCATTAAAATAAATCAATAAATAGTTAAACAAATAATCAATAGTGCACATTTAAAATATCTATGTGCCTTTGTCTGATCCGTTCAGTAACTGAATGCTCATCGGCACAAATGATGTAATGGCACGTTTAGTTTTTGTTAGGGGCATTCGAAATCTGCGTCCAGAGGGGAGGGGGGAAAACTCTGAACAAAGTGGGTGGGATGGATCATCCAGTATCCTCAGAGCCAAATTGAGGGTATACTGATCTGCGAGATTGGAGATACTTTTAACCTCAGATCCAGTAATTTTCCTGCCCATTTTAGTCACCTTGTCGAGCATATTCCTGTGCTGGACAGAAAGACCCCCCCCCCCAGCACTGGATGGCGAAAGTCACCACACTCTGAATAAAAGTTAAATAAAACAATGTCAGAGTTGTTGTGTCAGCATTGAAACTACGCAGTTTCCTTAAAAAATAAAACCGTTGCTGTGCTTTCGAGTATCTTGCTAATGTGTTAGCAGACCAGGTAAGTTTGTGATCAATAATAGTGCCCAGATACTTATACTCCTCCACAGTCTCAATAACTTTCCCTTGAATAGTAACAGGTTGCAGTGGAGGGGGCCTTTTCCTAAAATCGATCACCATTTCTTTTGTTTTTGATTTAAAAGTAATGAATTTTGACTGCACCATTCATGAAATTGGTCAACTTCAGTCCTGTAGTCCTGTTCATTATCTGTTAAAAAACCGACTAGGGCAGCGTCATCTGCAAACTTAATCAGTGAACAGTTAGAATGGTGACTGACACAATCATTAGTATATAAAATAAATAACAATGGTGATAAAACACATCCTTGTGGCACTCCCGTGTTTGTCATGATGGTTCTAGACTGGCTGTGACCCGCCCTCACATACTGTAGTCTACCTGTTAAAAAGTCCTGAATCCACTTTACAAGATTGAGATTTACACCCATGTTTGTCAGCTTCTCTATCAACATGTGTGACTGGATAGTATTAAAAGCTGAGGAGAAGTCTGCAAACAGGATGCGTACATGAGAGGCAGGTGTTTCAAGGTGTTTGTAAATTCCATTCAGAAGGGTTGTGACAGCATCTTCCACCCCCCTTTTCTCCCTATAAGCAAACTGTAACGTATCTATGTGAGCTTTGGTTTGTATTTTGAGATGAATTAAAATTATCTGCTCAAAACACTTCATAGCAACAGAAGTGAGTGCTACTGGTCTAAAATCGTTCAGTCCAACTGGTTTGGGTTTCTTAGGAAGTGGTAAAATTTCCGCTGTTTTCCATATCTTTGGAACTTTATGTGTGTCAAGTGATTTCTGAAACAATCCTCTGAACACTGGACTCAGTTGTTCTTTGCAGCTCTTTAGGATGGTGCCTTCCAGCCTGTCAGGGCCGGCAGCTTTCCTTGTCCTTATATGGGAGAAGATCCGCCCCACTTCCTCACAGCTTACCCTGATTGAAGCACTTGCTCTTCCATCAAGGCTTATTGGATTGACTGGCACATCACTCTCCCATCTCGCAAAGTGTTCGTTCAGGGCATTTGCCTGCTCAACTGTATGCTCCGGGGTGTTAGAGCAGTTATTTTGACCTATGATAGTTTTAATACCCCTCCACGCCATACGTGAGTTATTTTCCTTTAGTTGTTTTTCAATTTTGTCTTTATATTGTCTCTTGCCCTGTTTGATTTTTGTCTGTATTTCCTTCTGAATCAGCTTCCCTCCATACCTGTCATTTGCTTTAAACGCTCTTTCTTTATCCACTAACAGTTTTTTAATATCCGTTGTAATCCAAGGTTTTGAATTGGCAAACTGTTTCACGCGTTTTGTCGGGATCACATTATCCATACAAAAGTTAATATATGACGTGACAACATCCGCATGCTCGTCGAGATCTACACAGTCAAAAACGCTCCACTCTGTGCAATCAAAACAGCCCTGCATAGCTGTCACACTGTCATCGTCCCACACACGCACTGATGCGATTTTAGATTTTTCCCTCTTCAGTTTTTGTCGATAAGAGGGCAATAAAAAGACAGTGTTATGATCTGAGCCGCCTATCGCTGGTTTGTTGACTGCTTTGTAAGCATTTTTATGTTGCCATAACATAGATAAATTATTTTTGATCCACGCGTAGCGCAATTCACATATTGCTGATAGTGGGGTAATGCAGATGACAAAGAGCAGCCATTAAAGTCACCCAAAATAAATTTGGGAGTGTCTGGAGACAGTGCCTCAAGTTCTTGTATGTGTTGATATATCGCATCTGCAGCCGCTTTGTAGTTTGCGTCAGGGGGAATATACACTAGACATACAAATAGTTGTCCAAACTCTCGTGGTAAATATGTAGGTCTTAAGGAAACTGATAAGAGTTCTAGGTCAGGGGAATTGATGGTGTGTCTAATGATATGGTGTCTACACCACTTGATGTTAATATACATGCATAGTCCTCCACCAATCGATTTCCCCGTAGCTTGTTGATCTCTATCAAGTCTTAACGGTGTACCAAAGCCAGGTAGGGAAAGACTGTCATCATTCACTGTACGGTTCAACCAAGTCTCACTGAAACATAACAGACAACTATCTCTGTATTCATACCGGTATTGCGTAGAGGCATGGAGTTCATCTAATTTGTTCCTTAGCGATCTCACATTAGAGAGGAGCATAGTTGGTAGTGGGGGTTTAGATCCTCTTGCACGAACGCAGCGTTTAATTCCTCCTCTCGAGCCACGCTTCCTCTTTGTACTGACAAATCGCTGTTCCGTTGGACGTAGGCATTCCAGGGGAAAATCCGTTGGAGGTGTCCATTGCAGCTGTGTTGTTAGGCCCAGCTGAAGTAGTTGATGTCTGCCGTAGGTTATCCTGAGTGGCTCAGCGTTTGACAGAAGTAGAGAGAGTAGGGTGATCGCCAGAAAGAGTTCCAAGTAAGCCATGTTACAATCCATTGTTTACATCCAATTGCAGACGTTTACACTCGCGATATTCAAATACACAACTTGACACCATGGGACCGTAATTAATAAACAAACAAAACAAACAAAAAACTAGAAAAACTGGAAGAGAAAAACAAAAAACAAAGTATACTAACAAACATTGACCAAACAATCAGAGCTCCCGTGTGCGTGTCAGCTACTGAGCAGCACCACCGCTTATTATATCTATAAATTAAATATAGTTAATTAAAGTTAAATAGTTTAAAATATATTAACGTTTAATATATTTAAATAGATAATTAAATTGAAATAGTATTATATCCTATTAAAAAATAAATATTTAACACATAGATTTAAATGAAATGAAATACAGTGTATACGTGCGCTTGCCACGAGGGAGAGTTAACGTGATGTTACGTCAGTGACGTAAACGTGATGGCAGAAAAAAAAAAGTAAACGTGATGGCACAAACAATCATGAAGACGGAAGAATAATTCAGTTTATTACAAAAGACTGAAGATATAATTATACCGCCATCCTTTAATTTATTTATTTCTACGTTGAGGACACTTTATAAGCCTACAGAGATACCTCACTAACTTCACAATGGGACAGAGCTAATTAACGTTAACATTAACATTACTTGGAAATTCAAACAGTAATGGTCATCTGACTAACATTACTGGTGTTGAGCAAAAGGTAAGCATAAATATGCTTTTATTCTTCGTTTTATCAATCTAATGTTAAATTTCACTTCAGATTAATATTTCAAATTATTTATTTGGATTAGAAAGATTATATATTTTCAAATTCCTCTTTTTGTAATTGTAAGTGCCCACTTTTATGTTTATGTTGTGCTTAGGCTTTTTGACATTACATGCATTATATAAATTACTTTGGAACAATTCAGCACATCTCAGAAGATTCAAAAATATGACTTGGAGTCTGGAAAATATGGTATAAAATATTTTGTGGACCCATTTGCTTTGGTCCTGAACATTGTATTGTGTTTTTATTATTATTATTATTATTATTGTGCATGCAGATAATATTTAGGCACACAAACACTATTGCATGAATAAAGAATACCATGTTTAAGAATATTATGCTAATTGCAGTTGAAATAAAAATGAATAAGCTTAAAAAGTGAAGCTCCAACAGGTGAACATAATGTGTGGACCCAACTAAACTAAATTGTTTGTTGTTAATTGTTATCCACTGTATAATGAGTGAAATTTATTTTATTTTTAATGTTTTTTTTAACTGTTTCTTTAAGTTTATTTACAAGTAAAAAGATAAATTGCATGGAAATAAAAATGAGATTTAATTGAATGCAGCCTAAGAGTGTTTATTTTGTCCAGAAATTTGAACTCAATTTTAACCTCCTAGAGACGTCCTGTGGTTCATTCTGGCTCTTCAGGGGACGTCATTTCAACGTCCGACAAAGAAGTCGAAAAGACATCGTTTCGACGTACTTTTGCTCAGTGGGATGTGTCATCATTAACTATAAATACAGTACAGATATTTCATAATTCATCCCTTATTCCTATTAAACATAGAGTCTTTAGAGTCTTAATTATTGTCCGACTTCACTGAAAACCCCTTTGGCCTATACATTATCTACAATATACAGATTAGAAACATTCATCTTAAAAAAAAAAAAAAAAGCAAAATAAAATATAGTTATTTTATCACACTTTCCGATGTTTAACAAAATACTTAAAAAATTACACTCTTGCGCAGTATCATCAGTTCATCGGTTCTCAAATCGGAAGCGTCCGAAAGAAACGGTTTTCGGTTCAGTGTACTGGTGATCCGAAAACCAATGCAACCGGTTCTTGACTCGAGAACGAGAATCAGTTCGTCGGTTCTCAAATCGGACGCGTCCGACAGAAACGATTCTCAGTTCAGTGTACTGGTGATCCGAAAACGGATGCAACCGGTTCTTGACTCGAGAACTGCTCCAGCAGTGGGCGTGTTCGTTCGTCATCTGGCTCGGCTCGGTGTTCATCTTCAGTTCGGTCTACACAGCAGTTCAGTCAGTGTAGGCCTACTGTTTGAGTAAATGAATTACTCCGGGATATTGGTTTATTCTGACTCAGAGGGGGTGTCAGTCACGTTAAAAAAGTTAACAGTTTAAGTCATTTGTGGATTAATGCGTATTAGAGACGTGAACCGTTTCAAACGATTCAGTTCGATTTGGTGAACTGGTTCACCCGGTTCACTAAGAAGAACCGGTTAAATTGAATGTTTCGTTCACGAATCGGACATTACTACCCATCACTACACAAATCCTACTCAACTCAGACGGCCAGAAAGATGGAGCTGGAACTTTTTCGACTTTGCATATAGCTCTAAAAAAAAACTGAGACCTGGTGCCGAAAGCGACGGCACTGTTGTTACAGGCAAATCTTTTTTTCTTTTTTTTTTAACAGGTCAGTCAGTCACCATTTCCAGGAAGAACTAATCAAATAAAGGTCATATCCATATATATATTATTAAAATATACTGAATTATTATTTAAAACAGCGACAATAGCCTACATGATGGACACAATACAGGAGTTGATGAAATTAAACTGTAAATGTAAAATGTTGAATAAACGAAATAAAATAAATGTCTTACCACCAACGAGCAAAACAAACAGAGTGAGCACAAAACAGCATCCCATTATGACAACTAACGTGTCTGTCAATCAAAATCCAATTTAAATAGAGTTGCTCCGTTGTGAGATTGTAATCAATGGCGTTTTCTTCTTTCTTTTGGAAAAAAATAACTCACGCAAGAATTTGATATTCAGTATATAAATAACTTTGCATAATAAAAACATGAACGATTTATCCAAATAAAATGAGGACAATCGTTATTTCTTAGATTAAAATAAAACACGTAGCCTACTGATATATCGCATAGCCTATATTGAAAGAGAAAGTAACATTTTATTTACAACATCCGTGTCATCTGCCTCAGAGGAAGATAACTGTCCCCACAGTGGAAAAACCCTGTCAACATTATGTTCTGCAAAATATATATTTTTAAGACCGCATTAGCCTACAAAAGCATGGAAATGTCTGCCAACCCACAAAACGCCACAGTGTTTTTCCCTTGCAGAAAATACATGTGATCCTCTGAATGCATGTGACACTCAAGCTGTATGAATCAGTAAGAATGCACAATCTCACAATCTGATCCACCTCCACACAAAGCACCTTTTTCCATTAAAATAATTGTAAATGTTGGAGAAACAACTAAACAATTCACTGGCAGAATTCTTACCCTTCATGCGTGGTTCATGAACTCTAAAGTTTAAAGACGTTTCTTTTAAACCTTAAACAACACAGTTCAAGACAAAATACAAACATGGAAAATCTAAGAAAAAAGAAAGAAATGATACAGCACATGTGATCCACTTCATAATCATGTTAAAGATTGTTTTCTGCAAGTATCAAAAGCTAGAGAGAGTAGGAAAACTTGGAATAAGTCAGTGGCAGATCTGGACTCACTATCAGGTCGTGAGTCAAATTAAAATCTGCTGTGCTAAGATTTATTTACAGCTGGTCTGACCTGTTGGGTGTATAAATTACTTATTAATAAAACTAGATTTTTGTGGTCGATGTCAGTTTGTGAGTGTGTGTCTGAGGTGTTAGTTGTGTGTCTGTGTGGATAGGATGTGGGTGAAAGGTTTTTTCCTTTCCTGTTCACACGAAGCTCACAGTTAGTCATGCACAGACATCAAAATTGTGGATATGCATCACATCAATAAGGAAAATAAGGATGAGTTTGTGCTATGAAGCCATTTTGATTGTCACCATTGTTGTGATGCATATGCTAAATCTTGATGTCTGTGTGTGAGTACATGATGCTTCTGCTCAAAATATTTCAAACGCATGCATTTTGTCCACCTTCAAAATAAGTATTTTGCTCTTGGTGCCTGTACTGTAGAGTCAAAAGGTTTAGGAGATATATACAAACAAAACAACACTTATTTCATGACTTCAGATACTTGTAATGTGATGACTTTATCATCACCAACAAAGCGCTGATAACACCTGAGCTCTCTTAAATTTGTCTTTCTTTGCTGCAACAACAGTGTTTCACAAACACACAGTTATAACAGCCACAGACAAGCTAACACAAGAAGTATGAGGACCAAGATCCCAACTAAACCAAACACTTTCCACCACAATGGTGACTTCAAATGAATCAAATATCAACATTTAAACCTCTGTTAATTCTCAATAAGAGCTTCTCTAGATGTCTGACAGAAATAAAGTCAATCTAATGAGTGAAGCTGATGAATCTGTTTGTGGAGATGTTTGATCCTCCTCTGCTGAGATCTTCAGAGATTTAATGTCTTTGATTTGCAGTTGATTTTACCACATGCTCAACCGTCAGTTATTTCATTATTTCATAAAGATTATTTTATTTTCTTGATTTTGGGACAAACACAGTGTCTGGAAATTACATTGAAATAACATGACTCTAAATCTAATGCATCCTGAGAGTGTTGATTTGGTCCCAAAACAGTATAAATTATGCCTAAATGAACCTTAAGTGATGTTGAAAATATGTCCACTGACCACTTTTGAACTAGTTTTTAACCTTGTAAGGAGGTTCTGTGAACGTCTAAATCGGACGTACAGAAGACGTCAAAACAAGACGTCATAAAAACTTTCATTCTGGCTCCTCAGTGGACGTCTTTTCAACGTCTGCAAAGACATAAAAAGACGTCCACAAGACGTCAACTGGACATAACTTTGCCCAGTGGGTGTGATTTCACCAAGTACAACATGTTCCTGGAACAACATTCCAATCAACCAATCAGAATAGAGATACAACTTTTTAGGAAATATCTGTTTTAGGCTTATAATCAGGGTTAGGTGCTTCTAAACTCAGCTATCATTTCCCTCTGATTTTTGGAATAAATTATGTGTAGGATTAGGTTTAAGGGTAAGGACTGGTATAAGTCCATATTTTTGGACATTAATCCAAGATGGCACCATTCTGTGTAGCTCGCCGCTTGTCTCTGCTGAGATTTTTGCTGATTTTTTTGTTTCTACACTGTAAAAAATTGTGACGTTAAATAACAGTAATTTACTGGCAGCTGGTTGTTTTCAACAACTAAGGTTTTTTTTATTTATTTTTTACATGCTGTAACAATGCATCTTTGGAACTTGTTATAGCAAAAAAAAAAGTCAACAGAAGAAATACATCTGGTGTTCTTGTTTATAGATTGTTTATAGATTGTTTTTGTTTATAGATGAATCACAACATTATATACTTTATTTTAAATGGAAATAAGAAGAAAGAAAGAGAAAAAAGGAAAAGCAGATTCCATTGTGCACTTCTACAGTGCATAAATGCCACCTCGTGTTTATCATCACAAACAGCACAAGCATACACAGCAAAATCTCCAGTGTTAATTTAACAGTCTGAGTGTGGAGTCTGTGGACTCATATAAACTCTGAAGCAGTTTTAAAATTAACACTGAAGCAGAGTTTAAGTTTATGAGATAATTAAGAAGTTAATTGAGTTATGATTGAGCATTATTGAAGACACCTGATGTTAACAAGCAGAATCACAAGAGCAAAATTCATGTCATCATTGATTATCATTATGTTTTATTGTAATCGTTGTTTGACCTGATTTGCTGAACTCATTTACAGTGTTTTCTCTAAATACTTCTCCATTGTTGATTGTAACAGCTTTGATTCCACAATGAAAGCGTCTGCATTTTCTATTCATTGTGTAGCCATCTCTTACAAGTGATTCAGATTTTTTGTCTTAAATTAAAGAGCCTTTATTTTAGGCACACACAGATAACAAGAATCAGCTTATGAATCTCAACAACGGTGACAAACAGCATCTCCAGATAAACAGATCTACTCTGAATATCACAAAACTAGATACTAAAAATTCACATAAAAACAGCAAAAATAAAATATAGTTAGAATAAAAAGTTAAAAAGACAGTTCAGCTCATAATTTATTCATGCCGCAATGCATGATGGGAGCCATGGATGTGTTTTTATTGGCTACAACATGCGTTTTTGATGGACACCGTTGTTGTGATGCTCACGCTGATTCTTGATGTCTGTGTATCTAAACTATATAATGTATTTTCTTTATGTAGAACTAACTTTTAAAAACGTATCGCATTGTACCAAAAATGCTGGATTGCAATCTTTTTTTTAGTGATGGGAAGCTTGATTCTTTTCCGCGACCCGGTTCATTTGGACGGTTTGATTAAAAAAACCGGTTGAAAAAAACGGTTCACCGGTTCTTTTACGCTCGCGTAATGACGTCATTGGCGATGACGTAATGGCATCACGTCTATCAAACATTCAAATATATAAAGTCAGTGATCATAACTTTAGTCAGTTAAAAACCTCATAATCATGAAAAGTTTACAATTAACTTTTGCAACAACGCACCCAAATACAGTAACAGCAATAATGTGCATATGAGGATTTAAGTCTTGAAGATATAAAGTAAAAAAATTAGGTGTCATCAGCGTAGAAACCACTTTACATTAACCATTGCGATGTATTTGTTATTAAATGAACTTACGTTTTGCCAGATTGCCCCTTCATCCAAGCCTTCGGTTTACCCGCGCTCATAACATTAGCACAGAATCAGTTCAGAATCAAATACCAAAAGAATCAGTTCGGTTCAGAGGCGCTGTGAGTCAGTCGGCTTCACACTGAATCATGCATGCGCAGTATCATCAGGTCCTCTGTTCTCAAAACGGACACGTCCAAAAGAAACGGTTTGGGTTCAGTGTATTGATGATCCGAAAACCGATGCAACCGGTTCTTGACTCGAGAACGAGAATCACTCTAACCGGCACGTGCTGCAGTTCAGTATAATCAGCTGCTCTACTCCTGTTCATGTTCTGTTTACTACAAACTCAATTTGTGAATGTGTCATCATTAACTATAAATACAGTACACATATTTCATAAATCATCCCTTATTCCTATTAAACATAGAGTCTTTAGAGTTCTTAATTATTGTCCAATTTCCCTGAAACCCCCTCTGGCCTATACATAATCTACAATATACAGATTAAAAAAACATTAATCTTAAAAAAAAAAATAATAATAATAATAAAAATGTATATAGATCTTTTATTCAGGTCACTCCATAACAATTAGTTCAAACCACAATCAATAGCACACAAGATTGTCTTTGCTGGTCTGTATGTTATAATTCTGTTTAGGGCTGCAACTAACGATTATTTTGATAATCGATTAATCTGTCGATTATTTTTATGATTGATCGATTAATCGGTTTATGTACTTATATTTTAGTTTTTCCCATTTTTTCCCCAAGTAAATTATTTATAAATGGTCTTTATCATTCAGCATAGATTTAAGAGATTGTAACCATTTTGCACTGTCATATCCTCATCAAAAATATACCTGGAGTTGTTTTATTGTGTTAGTAATCCTTTGTCGAACTCTTCTGCAATCAGAACACTGACCCATACTCTAGCAAATTTCACAAGGAGATTTCAAATAATGTTTTCACCATGGCAGTCCTTAGAGCTCCTAAAGTAGTTTAACATCCTGAACAAAGCTTATTAAGGAATCTTTCAGAACATATTTTCACGAAGAATAAGGATAAAACAGAATAAAATTGCAGTGCATTGTATTTTATTATTTACTGGGAAACAGCTTTATAGCTTTTGCTGTGAAATTGTAAACAATCCTTCAAAAAAAGTGCCAATGGCATGAAACCTGAATGGAACTCACAATTTAAAGTAAAATCCATCAGAAGGTTGTCCAGAAAAAAAATAGGACACACACAAAAAACCTGCTGTGTGAAAAAGAGCAGTGAATACTTAGAAAATAAGTGCATTTCAAATATCTACATTTACCTCTCTCATTCAGTCATAATTAGGCTGCACGACTGAATTTTGAACTGGTAAACGACAAACTGATCACAGAACATGTTTGTAAAGCTTTAAATGTTAACTGTTAAAAAGCAATGTTATCAGCTTTTACGACTAAACATTTGCAAACAACATTGTACTGGAGAATCTGCACAAATGAAAGTCTTAGGGGCCGTTCACAAATCGCGCCTAAAAACGCTAGGCGCGCCGCTTTCTCCTCCTTTCCCAAGCGCTCGGGCAGAAGCGCCCCTTGAGGCGTCTGCCTTTGCTAAGCAACCATGACGTGCTCTCTCCTTGAAGAAGCAGAAATTTCAGCAAAGGATAAATGGATTTGCAGCTCAAAAAATCGCTTGCAGTAGCTCTGCTACTAAATTTATTTCAAAATGGAAATCCATATACAACTATGATCAGCTGTTCCTTTCATCTTGACTGAGCTTTTAACGTTGTTACGGGAAAGGATGAAGCTGATTGGTTAGTTCTTGTCACATGACCCGCGGTGCGGTTGCGGCATTCGGGAAAGTTTAAATGTTTTTAACTCGATGCGGTGCGGTGTTGGAAATAACGAACTTGAGCGCGCAAAAGACGCGATATGTGAACGTCCCCTTAAACAGTGCAGTAGTGCAGAGTTTACAGGTTACTCTTCTTTTTTAAAGGCTCAATGTAAAGTACTCCCACATCACGCTGAATGCTGCAGACATAGACATCATATGATGTCTATGGCTGCAGAGACGCTGCTCGGGAAGCACGTGACAAAACAAGGCCAGCTATTGGCTATTCGCTACTTCTCCTGTTGTACTGGCTGAGTAAAACCTCCGGTGGCTCATTACTGCCACACTTTGGTCACCGCAGATTTGAAATATGCACGAAATGAGCCGCTTACGGCAAATAAAAGTTATTTAGCAACGAATCGATGACTAAATTAGTTGACAACTATTTTAAGAATCGATTTTAATCGATTAAATCGATTCGTTGTTTCAGCTCTAATTCTGTTACCACAGTAGGGCTGGGCGATATATCGAACGATATGATCATGCGCATCTAATCAGTAAAGCTGCTTCCGTGATCACCGCTAAAATCGCCATCACATAATTGGAGTGGCATTTAATAGACAGCAGAGGTGGGACTTTCAAGTCACAAGCAAGTCTTCAAGTCATATCCAAGTCCTCAAAGGGTTAAAGTTAAATGATGATTGTACATTAGTGATGAACTTCTGCTGTTAACAATCAACATCACTGAAGTAAAGCGAAACACAAGAACTACAACTGAATTTAGCCACAGCCTTCAACTGAAAAAAAAAAAAAAAAACACTATGCCACCATAATTGTGGTCAGGGTTTGCTTTAAGTAGTGTCTTGACCCTTTTACTAATTCAAAGCAATTTGATTCAAAACAATTTCAATATTGTTTTTGCAACAAACATGTATGCATTGCTGAATCAAACCTTGTAGTAACAGATGATCTTATGCTTTTTCTGCTTATAACTCATGTTGACTTGGACATCGTGAGATATTCTTCTTTGGATTGTTGACTGACATTCAGCTTTTACCAGAGTTGGGACTTTCAAGTCACAAGCAAGTCTTCAAGTCATATCCCAAGTCCTCAAAGGGTTAAAGTTAATGAGATAATTAAGTGATTAAGTGATGATTGAGCATTAATGATGAAACCCTGCTGTTCTTGAGAATTACAGAGGATCAGATGTTGATGTTTTATTGGTTAAAGTGATGCAACCATAATGGAGATCAGTGTTTGCTTTAGTCGGGCTCTTGACCCTTGACTGTCATGTTAGATCTCTTTATGTAGCATTGCATGAGGTGCTGTAAAGCAGAGAGAAGACATTAATCTGTATGTGATAGGTGGTCAGATTACATTCAAAATAACATTAGCTCTATTTAAGTTTGGCATAATCAACCCAATAAAACTACACTATGGAAAAAAAATTGCAAAGTGAATTTTAAATCTACTAAGTGCATACAAAATTTGAAAAACTATACTCTGTAGACACACACAGACATCAAGAACCAGCATATGACTCTCAACAGTGGTGACAATCAACAAAATGTTGCATGCTGGGTAAAACCTTAGTAAAAACTCCCGTCATGCACTGCAGTATGAAAAATATTCACCACTGTTGAGGATCGTGTGATAAGTGTGTTTGTCTAAAAACCTGAACTGATTTTCTCCTTTTTCTGTCTTTCAACATTGAAGCATTGTGATTTTTTTTTACTTCAGTTCAGTAATAGCTGAGTGTCAGTCTACTATCCAAAGATAAACACAATTTCTTGATGTTCAGTCATCATGAGTTATAAGCAGAAAAGCAGAAAAAGCATAAGGTCATATGTTACTGCAAGGTTCGACTCAGCAATGCATACATGTTTGTTGCGAAAACAATATTGCAATTGTTTTGAATTAAATTGGTTTGAATTAGTAAAAGGGTCAAGACACTACTTAAAGCAAACCTTGACCACAATTATGGTGGCATAGTGTTTTTTTTTTCTTTTACTTTTTTTTCAGTTGAAGGCTGTGGCTAAATTCAGTTGTAGTTCTTGTGTTTCTCTTTACTTCAGTGATGTTGATTGTTAACAGCAGATGTTCATCACTAATGCACAATCATCATTTAATTAGTCACTTAATTATCTCTTTAGCTTTAACCCTTTGAGGACTTGAATATGACTTGAAGACTTGCTTGTGACTTGAAAGTCCCACCTCTGATAGACAGAGCCGTAGATCGCTGACAAGCCACGCCATATCGGGTTCATTATCAAAGGCGATTCATCTGCGATAATGAACGCGATATGGCTTGGCTTGTCAGCGATCTACGGCTCTGTCTATTAAATGTCACTCCAATTATAAGCAGGTGATGGAGATTTTAGCGGTGATCACGGAAGCAGCTTTACTGATTAGATGCGCATGATCAAATCGTTCGATATATCGCCCAGCCCTATAACACAGCCCACAAAGTTTAAAGTAAATAACTGAAGGTCCAAGATCCCAACTAAAGCAAACACTGACCACTATAATGGTGACACACAAATTGTGATTTTCTCGTTTGGTGATTCTGCTTGTTAACATCAGGTGTCTTCAATAATGGTCAATCATAACTCAATTAACTTCTTAATTATCAACAAGCTTAAGTATGTTTAATGCTGATTAACATCAATAGAAAAACATGTCGCTGTGATTTTGCCAAATAAGACATTCTCCTGGATCAACATATTTTGATGATCCGGGATCAATATTATTCTCCAAAAATATAGACTTAATCTCTACCTCCTAAACCTAACCCTACCCATACCATTTATTTCTAAAATCAGTATGAAATCATGGCTGATTAACAAGAGTATAGAAGCACCTAACTCTGATTAAGAGCCTAAAACAGATATTTCCTAAAAAGCTCGCCAGGAAAACACACCATCTGTAAGGAAACACTTACCCCCAGATTCTCTTAGTAGAGAGAAGCCTTAAAATAGTCCCAGACTAAGGCCCTGTCCACACGGACACGGGTATTTTTATAACCGTGACTTTTTTTTACGAGGTTCGGCCTTTCGTCCACACGAAAACGCAGTTTCAGGGCACCAAAACCAAACATTTTTGAAAACTACGGCCAGGGTGAGCATTTTCAGAAACGCTGGTTGCAGTGTTGTCGTGTGGACAGTAAAACCGGGGTTTTTGCCTTGCGACGTCAGAGTGTGTGCCGTTATCTTCTGTGTTTGACGTCAGATTGTGCGCTGCTTACTGCTTCTGATTGGTCAAGGTGACTTTACAATTTGGGTTATATCGCCGCCTGCTGGTGTGGCATGCTCTTGACAGCGCTTGATAGCACGTTTTTGCGTTTTCATGTGGACGGGATTTTTTTTTTAAACGCAGGAGGAAAAACTCCGGTTATAAAAATACCCGTGTCCGTGTGGACTAGGCCTTAAACCATGTAAGTTTTAAAACTTTCCATTCAGGTAATTAAGTGATTAACTAAGTGCTGATTGAGAATTAGTGATGAACAGCTGCTGTTAACAAACAGAATCACTGAAGAAAAGAGAAACACAAGAACTACTACAACTGACTTCAGACACAGCCTTAGATGAAATCAACTGAAATAAAATACATGAAATCTCTCAAGATCTGATTAAACAACCCCACAAACAGCATCACCAGCTCCACTTATTAATAACCAGACTGACTTTATTTCTGTCAGACGTCTACAGAAGATCTTATTGAGAATGAACTAAGGTTTAGATGTTGATTTATTGTTTCATTTGAAGTAACCATGTTAGAGATCAGTGTTTGCTTTAGTTGTGCTCCTGACCCTTGACTTCAGTTTTTGTGTTTTCTCTTTTGTGTTTTATATTTTGATAATGGGCAAGTTCAGCTTTGAGTTCATCAGAGGACACTGATTTAAATTGAAGATTAGAAATGTTGTATATCTGTCATCATTGTTATTATTTTTTTCTTTATTTACTGCTAGATGTTTGTATAAATTGACCAATTTCACATTGTTTGCTAACTCCCAATTACAGTAAAATGTTCTTATTTGATTTTTCCCCCAATAAGGGCAAATAATAAAATTTATTTTTCTCTTCGCAACCAGAGCATACAATCTTCCCTTTAACCCTCTCACGGTCAAATTAAGTTTTAGTAACTTAGTAACTTTAGTAACCTTTAGTAAAGTTTTTAGTACTCCAGATACATAAAATATGTATCTGGAGTAATAAGGTTTTTAGTTTTTAACTGTTGCAAATCAGCAACACCTGCCTTGAGAGGGTTAAAATGATTTTTTAGGATGCAGACATCAGATGAGCTACTTGCTCCATGAGCCAGAAATGTAAACCCCATTTCATTTTATTTCTTTTTTTCAGAAGCACACATCAGTTGTGATACAGTTGAAGCTGTGATGCGATTGGTGGTTACTGCTCTGATGGGCGTGGCTGCTGCAGCTGCTGCTGTTCTTCTGATCAATGACGTCAGATCTACAAGAGGATGAAAGCAAAACAGATTATATATATATATTATATATATATATATATATATATATATATATATATATATATATATATATATATATATATATATTGTTTTTCTTGTTCTTGTATTCCACATTATTCCTCATTGCATTTTTTCACAGGTTGGAGGACTTTATTTTCTTTTGCTTTGTAAGCATCTCTAAACTTCTGTTATGTTATCCAGTTTTCACAAACAAATGCTTAGAAATACATGTCCCCAATCCTCTCTGCAGTCTTTAGATCCTGTTGACACTGCTGTTGATCGAGTTTGTTTTTTTTCTTTCTCTGTTAAACACAATAATCGACAGGTTCGGGCTCTTTTTCAAAGGGATGTTGTCTCTAGACCTCCTGTTGTAACTTAATAGCTGTGTTTGATATGACATTAAAATCTGGAAATTACCTCAGAAATATTTCATCACAAATAAAGTAAAAAACATTTATTTCAAACTCATTTATAAATGTTACCCCAGTAACTATTTCCTTGTAAACATATTTAAATGTCATTTTAATACATTATTTACATTTTTGGTCTACATACAGACCGTTATTTCATTTATTTTGGCGTTGTTCTTTGTCGGTCAATTTTTGTTCTGATTTCTGCTCATTTGTTACAGATCATATCATGCCCAGCTTTCAATTCTGTCTTGAAAAGGTTTTTACTTTACTTTTACTTTACTTTACTTTATTGTCCACGTAGTGGAAATTTGTCTCTGGCTTCACATACATCAATACAACAACACATAAGACATAAAATACAATACAAAGGGGGGAATGTAATAAACAAAGCACACATCAATCATTACCATTTAAAATCTTGACAGCATTTGGCACAAAGGATAATTGGTAAACCTTCCTAATCACTCGTGGTTGCCTATAACGTCTTCCAGACGGCAGCAGTTGAAACATGCTATGTAGAGGATGGGAAACATCCCCTACTATCTTTAAAGCCTTTTCCTTACTTTTTCCATGATAAAGATCATTCAAGTGTCTCTGTGTCTTGCCAATTATTTTGCTTGCCTCAATCACAATCTTGGACAGTCTAGCTTTATTCACAACAGTCAGGTTACCATACCATGATATCATATTAAAAACCAGAATACTTTCCACAAAATTTTTATAAACCATATAAAACCAAACCATATGTATTTTATAAATTTTTATTTTTTATTTTTCACTTACGACATCTCATTCCATAAGGAATTTTATTTGATTAATTAATTTATTTTGCTGGAAAAGTTTACTATACATAAATGCAAGTACAGCGATAATAAACCATTGTTTCTCATTTTGAAATCAGAAATTAAGCAATACCTAAAACATATTTACATTCTGATGTAACAAAATCCTGTGTATTAATTACATTAAGTCTATTAATGTATGTTAACATTTCCATGTTTTTATGTAATTTTCTTTCTTTTTATTTCAATGTACATTTGACATGAACACTTTTTACAAGTCGATATCTCATAATTACCGTAATTACGATAAAGCATGAACGCAATTATTGAATGAAAAAAAGATCAGATATAAATATTGTGATTTACATGTGTGCTTCTTAAGATGCTTTTATCCAGTGCGGGTATATGGTGTACGTTACAGGCATCTGTTGGGCAAAACATTACATATTTATCAATACTTTAAATGGATATTTTACATTGCCAATTACATCTGAGAACTGACTAGCACTTACCCAACTCATACATCTATGAATCATATATAGGCCTTTAAAGGTTGTGTAGCAATATAATAAATTAAGACAGAATCTCTTTATTTAGTTTGTCTGTACCAGCTGATGTTTGTGATTAATAAGATAAAAATAAACTGTTGTTTTACAGTATTTTTACTGGTTTTACTTTATTTTGAAATACAGAAAAAAAGACTTGTGATAAGGACATCAAAGCTGATGGAGAACATCCAGATTACTACACACATTCATACTGTACAGAACATACTCTTTTCACAAATAATCGGTCACTTAAGGATCAGCACTGTTAAGATCATTTGAAGGAGAAAGTTATTTCGCACAAAAAGAAGAGCTAGCTAGAGTTGTGACGTTCGCGAACGAACCGATTCTTTTGAACGGCTCATAAACATGAACGATGGGAGCCGAGTCGCGGCTGGAGGGGAGCCGTTCTTTCTGTCTCTTTTCCTATGCGTTTCACACAGATGCACACAAATGAGCTCCTCCGCGAGACAGAACAGTTGTAGGGGGAGGGGCGCACCCAGCGCAGGCCAACCCTTTATAGCGTGATGATATTAGTTATTAGTTGTGCACGCATCCTTCACGTGACTACTCCAGTGGAAAAAACCCCTGCATGCCTCTGTCATTGGGTAGGAGCGTTGAAAAAAAGCTGTTTTGCACAGACATTCATTGCAGCCCACTTTGTTATTGTTCATTGACTTGAAGGGGCTGATGTCCTATTTGCAAAGTTTACAGTAGTAGTAGTATGTAGACATTTCCATTTTATTTATTCTAATTTTATCTACTTTAAATATTTTTTTGTTTTCTATCAAAATGTTCTTGTGTGATAACAATGTTCTTGTGTGGAAGTGTTTGTAGTAAAAGCTGTTTTGCACAGAAATTCATTGCAGCCGGCTTTGTTTTTGATGTTTATTGGTGAGTAGGTATTGTATGAATAACATAAGTCAACGTAGCTTTACACACACACACTTTGTACCATGGGCGAGGCTAGCCCCTTTTTAGGGGTGCTGAAGCACCCCAAAAAAGGAGCTCAGCACCCCTAAAACTTGGAGTAAGAAATTTTGTTATTCTAAAAAAAAATTTCGTCTTTTACACGGTTAAATATTGTCCAAAACATACTCCGTAGTTTGTGGTTTAAAATGTATGTGTTAAGGAGGAAAATGAAAACATTCCCGCATAGCAAATTGTGTCATCTTCTTCTCTTCTTCTACTTCTGCACCGCTCAGCACGACCGTCATCCAGCGCGAAACACAAGCAGAGTGAGAACCCGTGATGTAGTGTTGTGATCGGTTGTGGTGCAACTAAGTTCCGAAACCATATTGGTGAATACTGGAGTCAGTATCCTGAATCACCATGGTGGTACATCTATAATAAGTGTTTATTTTCAGACTATTTTAGTCCGGCGGGTCGCCGCCGCTGTGGAGTAGCACAGGACCTGGGTGACTCGTCCATAGTCATAAACGGAGAGAAGTAACGCCGGTTACAATGTTCTTCCGCAAGACGCATGCAGTTCTGTTTAGTAACTGCTAGAGCGTGAAACAAAAACAGAAGCGCGACAAATAAACTGCGTACCTGTGTACTGCGTACGTGTGTCTCTGTTGTTAAAGTTTATCGTTAATTTAATACTCGGGAGTCATGTAAACATAAAGTCACATGCTCTTTTCTCATCAGTCGTCATGGAAACATGAAGCCCTGGCGTTTTGAGTGAAAACACGTATCACTGAAAACACTCACTGTGGCTTTTTGAAAGAATTGTTATTAATTCCTAGATTTATATCTGTTATTTTTCAGTTGTGGCTGACAATCAAACTAGACAATAAAAGAAAGTTTCATGTTTTTCTTTTGCTGTATTTATTCATTCATCACACACAGGATTTAACCTGAACCAGGCTTAACTCCTGAACTCCTAGCATTACTCTCTCTCTCTCTGTGTGTGTGTGTGTGTGTGTGTGTATGTGGCCTGGCAGTGAGCAATGGACATACGACAATTCTTTAAAAGAAAAAAGACAGATTCAGGTGAGAGACGAGACAGTCCATAATGACCTCTGTCTTGTTTTTTTTCTTCTGCTGAAAAGAGTTAAGTTAAAGTAACAGATAATGCAAACCCGCTGCTTTTGTATCAAATTACTTATCTAGGCAATGGTCCCCTGCTTTTATTTTTTATTTTTTTATTTCAAACTCACAAGTTTCTCTTGTGAAAGGAATTTGTCATTTAAAAAAAGTTTCTAAGCCCAATAATAATAATAATAAAGACATTTAAAATGACTCTTGATATGAAGCTTGTTTTATTATTATTTATTGATGACATATTGGTTTATGAAAGTTCAGACAGGCGTGCATCCAGATATGTTAGAGATGGCCATTTGTAAATAATTTACAGAAGATGAATTACATTTTGTTGTCCAAGTACCTGTTACTTTGTTCAATGACAATAAAGTTGAATCTAATGTAACCAATCTGATGACTGTTGATACAAAAGGAGGCACATGGAGTTAACGGTCAGGAAAACCAGCTGAGTGAAGAAGGTTTTGTGTTTGTTACAGGGGGCTGTCTGCGTGAACTCTCACAATTAAGCTGTTGTTTTGAAAAGGTCTCAAAAAAAATAAAAATAAAACTGGATTTTGGAGTTAGTTGAATCAATGTTAAAATTATAGTTATTTTTCAATAGACATATTTTTTGTTTTCGTGTGAAAAGAGGGTGGGTGGAGGCATTGGGGCTCATTGGGTGCTCAGCACCCCTAAAGCTCTGACCCTAGAATCGCCCCTGCCTATAACCCAATCAAATGAACAAATAAAACCCCAAAGTTTAGTAATGTCAAATACACGTGGCAATAATGTGCACAGTATGGCAGTGAAAACATCATTGACTCATTAATTCATCTTCTAACGTTAAATAAAATTGTTTCGGTAAGTTAAATCGTTGCCATTTTGTACTAAATTAGTTTTAATTAAAATGAGGTAAACTACAATGTCACCACAATTGTTTTTAACGAAATACAACGTGGCCACAGTTAAATAAAACAGGGAACGAATTAAGTCAAATGAAGGAATTCTTAACTAACGTTAATTATAACGAAGTCATAAAATGAGAAACAAGTACGGGATCATTATAAATGTATTTTTGTCCACAAATCATGTTTTACACTCCGTACAACAATGCCGCGAGGATACACTGATAACCTGTTCGATATTTCTCTAGTTAACGTTAACCCTAATTTAACAAACACTTTCATCAATACAAGCTGGACATAAGTTTGCTCTTACCTCAATTAAGACGTCTTAATTCAAAATGAAGGCTTCGTCAGCTGTGGCGCGTGTCGACCTGTTCTGACGCCTGGGGTTTCCTTGCAGGGGCTACTGATGAATGTCCGTTGTAAATTTAAGGCCTACAATATATCACATTCAAATGGACACAAATAAAGGTTAACGTTTAAAATGGACAAACTGTTCACAAACTGTCTGTTTCGATTTATTTAGAAATAAAACAACGATAATAAATTACATCATGGCCACAGCTGAATAAAACAAGGGATGAATTAATAGCCTAAGTCCAGTGAAAGAATTATTAATCATGGATACGATTTCACGATCACAAGGGAACTAATTCATGTTCAATAGAAATTTATTTTTGTCCACATTTCGTACAGGAATCTATAAAAAAACAGTGGCAAGAGGATTACACTGACAACCCTGTATTTATCTAGTTTACACCTTAATATATGTGATCGCTATAAATACATTTTTGTCCATGTTTTACACTCCGTCCAACACTGTAGCAAGGATTACACTGACAACCTGTGTAATATTACTCTTTACCCTCATTTATCAAACACTTTTCATAAATATAAGCTGGGCATAAAATCGCTCTTACCTCTGTAACTCTTGACTCAAAAATTGGAGCTTTTCGTAAGTCTTCAAACATGGCGACCTGTTCTGCGATGAAGGCTCGGACCGGTGGGCGGGGTTTCCATGCATTGCCACTCATACAACTAAGAAATCTTTGTTACATGAACTACTGTGATTGAACAGATTAGTTGGGCACTGGTGAACTTAATATCTTAAGTGTACCCAACATTTTAGTTGAACTGACTTAGGAAAATGAGTTGAGGAAGCTAAAGTCTCAAATCCTTTTTTACAGTGTGCTGTTTGTGATGATAAACACAAGGTGGCGTTTATTCACTGTAGAGGTGCACAATGGAATCTGCTTTTCCTTTTTTTTTTTTTATCTTTCTTCCTTATTTAAAATAAAGTATATAATGTTGTGATTCATCTTGGAAACTGAACAGGACAGATACCCTACACTTACTGAACAAAATTGTATTTATTCTGTGACTCTTAATGGCTATGTGCATGACTAGTTTAATATTAAACTATATATATATATATATATATATATATATATATATATATATATATATATATATATATATATATATATATATATATATATATATATATATATATATATATATATATATATATATATATATATATATATATATATATATATATATATATATATATATATATATATATATATATATATATATATATATATTAAACTAGATTAGTGAATAATTCAGCAGCAAAAGAAAAAAATGATCGTTCACATGGGAAGTCGTGGCCTAATGGATAGAGAGTTGGACTGGCAATCAAAAGGTTGTGAGTTCGAGTCTTGGGCCGGCAGGAATTGTAGGTGGGGGGAGTGAATGTACAGTTCTCTCTCCACCCTCAATACCACGACTGAGGTGCCCTTGAGCAAGGCACTGAACCCCCAACTGCTCCCTTGGTGCTGCAGCATAAATGGCTGCCCACTGCTCTGTGTGTGTGCGTCGCGCCTTTGGACGGATGGGTTAAATGCAGAGCACAAATTCTGAGTATGGGTCACCATACTTGGCTGAATGTCATTTCACTTTGGTGCTTGGACTCTGGTGATTGTTGCATCTTTATTCATGTTATTATAGCACTTTATACATCCTAAGCACAGAGGCATATATTTGGAGGGGGTTTGTTTTCTGCTGCTTCTTGGAGGTTGAGATGCTATCGGATCAGATGGAGGGTGAATCTTTGAAAGTTTCTGGAGTGAATCTTCTGAAAGAAAGTGTGATTGAACCACTAGGTGGCGGTATTCACTGAAGTGACTATTGACATATACATGTTTTTTTCTTTTCTTTTTGTACTACAAAAATGATGCAGAAAAGCTTTGTTATTATTTGTTTTAGGAAAATGAAAAAATCTGATTAGATTGTTTAAATGTTAAAATGCTTTTGAAATGATTTGTCTTTTGCTTCTCATCTGTGCCAGACAAAGCTGAAACTTGTTTTACAGCAATACTTCTGTTAAGATTTTCTGTATATAATCTAAAAGTAGACTGTTTAAATGCTGAAAGAAAGGAACAGTTAGTGTAAACAAAATAAGATTTGAAAAATCTACTCGTGATCATATTTATTCCTCTACCTGGGGAAAAATATATATAATGGTAAGTTTATAAGTTTGACGTTAAATGGCGTTACAGAGTAGCTGATGTCTTTATTATTGTAAATTGTTTATAAATTGTATTTTAGTGTGTTTTATTTCATCTAATTATAATTCATTGAGCTTTTATATAAGAAAAGTATATTTCAAACATTATTCATTGTAACCATCACCAACTATGAACAATCATTCAGCCTGAATTTATAGTTTATTGCTATTACAGTTCATAATAAAAATACTCCAAAGCAACATAAAACACACATTAGTCAAATATATAATGGAATGAATGGTAGTATAGAGGATAAAAGGAAATATAGAAAATAATTATTCATCATCTAAGCCATTAGATGGCCTTAACTTTGGGATCCATGAGAGGAAAGAATTGATAAGCGAAACTTTTTGACTTCATTGAATAATACATTTACACCACCTTATCTTTTGAATGTAATTATGTTTCTTTCCCCAGACAATGTGGTTTAGTTTTCCATACATATATAAATTACAATTCTATTTGCATCCACACATTAAACCTATTGCTGTTTTCTTTGATAACTGTAGTTTGTTATAAGTCACACTATTTATGATATCTGTTTCTTGTATCCTCCTGTAGATCTGATGTCATAAACCAGGAAAGCAACAGTAAACACACCCACCAGAGCAGAGACGACCAATCGGATAATAGCTTCAGTAAAACCACAACAGTGGACTTCTGGAAAATAAATAAATAAATAAATGAAATAGTAATTTTCAGCCAGCTGATTACAGTCTCTGTCAGGAACTCAAACTGTGAACATATAAGTATAATCAACATGATGAAAACAATCCCAATTCTGCAAATATACATACCATACATACATGAATACATTAAACAGACAAATAACATTATATGGGACTAACTTTAGGCTTACACAGTGTAAATCACAAACTGTTTTCATTATATGTAAAAGTAATACGTGCTGTTGTACCTGCACATGTGTGACATAGTTTGCTGATGTCCAGATGTGTGGTCTGGTTTCTGATGGGATTGTTGATCACACAGCTGTAGCTGTTTTTCTCCTGATATTCCACCTCCAGAGGTAGAGAGAGACTGATGCTGAGATCAGACACACTGATGCTGGACAATAAACTGTTTCCTTTGTACCAGGAGAGAGTCACATGACTCACATTCACCACTGAACACAACAATGAACAATTCTGCTGTGATGAGGATGATGATGATAATGATGATGAACAGTTCGAAGAGTTACTGATGACAGGAACAGATAGATAAGCTGAAAACATAAAAAAAATAGATGATTAAGTGTTTTTTCAGCATCAGTCAGACAGTGATCTTCACTCCTCTCTCTTTACATTTATAAAATATTTTACATATATGAACACATATCAGATAGAAAATTATGCTTAATTAAAATTAGTTATTTTAATAATCAATAATCTAAATAATAGAATACATCTAGCAAGTTAATGAAACCAGTATTTAACTCACCATAGACAGTGAGAATTAATCTCTTGCTCACAGTATAGCTCTCTAGTCGATAGTCTCCAGTGTGTTCAGTTCTGGTGTTTGTGATGATCAGAGATCCAGTTTGATAATCCAGCTTCAATCTGTCTCTGAATCTCTCATCAGGAACATCATCATATACAGTCATGCTGTCAGCCATTACATCGATTTCAGCTATTAAAGTATTTTCAGATCCGAACTTCCACTGAATGAGATCACCACCCATAATTTTAGTAAGACCAGAGTGTAGAGTGACTGAATCTCCCTCCGTCACTGACACTGACTCCACTTCATCTAAATCAGCAAACACACCTGAAGAACACAGTCACAGATTAAAGGTCTCAAATAATTTTGTTGATTTTCTTTAAAAGATCAGTTTTTTAAATGCTATGTAGAACAGGAGCACAGACACAAAAGTAGCCTGGGATTCATATTTTCTGACGTATTCATATTTTCAGTTAGCTGACACTGTTTAGTACAGCTGGGTCTGGAGCCAATCTGATTGTTCCCTTCAGTGCCTCTGAGACATTAAGACATGTTTCACAGACAGATTTTAGACAGGGCGGGATTAGGCCATAGCTCAGATTTTTACATTAAGTTAGTTTTTATAAACTGCCTTAGAAAATAACATTACTGCTGTGCATATTAAGACAATACATAAGATCAGTCAGTGCAGTGCAGTGTTTCAGATGAAACAGCTCAGACTTATATTTCAGTCTGGGAGGCCTCGTCTGTGAAACCAGGGGTGAAGGTTATAAAGTGGTGGAACTATGATGTCACTTTGTAGGCAAAAAAACTCAGAAGCAAGTTCTAGCACTTCCGTTTTCATCGTCTCAGAGTCAATGTTTTTTTTTGTTTGTTTTTTTAAGTTGGGAGTTTGGTTAAATCCTTGAAATAAGGTCTGTGGTTCAAACAAGCTCAAGATACTTTCACTTTACATTCTACGACATAAGGCACAACAGTTACACCCTACTCATGATATTTTAAAACTGTTAGGTTTATTTAAAAAGATGGTTCTTAGTTGCTGAATGGGACTACAGGAGCTGTCTGAGAAATTATACGTCATCATGCCGAACAGTTTATCAGTTTACGGTATATTTGTAATTGTAGTATAATTTGTAATACAATTATTTGTAGAATAACCAATTAATAGTTTCCCGCATTTTGTATTGGTGGTTGCAATCTCACACTATTAAAAAATAAATAAATGAAATTTTCAGCCAGCTGACTTTAGTCTCTGCCAGGAACTCAAACTGTAAAAATACAAATATTATCATCATGATGAAAACAATCCCAATGTTGCAAAAATACATAGCCTACATTCATAAATACATTTAAAAAGAAACACAATTATTGGGGACTTACTTGGGGCTTACAAAGTGTGAATCACACAATGTTTTCATTATATGTAAAAGTAATTAGTGCTGCTGTACCTGAAAATGTGTGACAGAGTTGAGTGATGTCCAGATGTTGAGTCTCGTTGATGATGGGATTGTTGATCACACAACTGTAGCTGTTTTTATCCTGATATTCCACCTCCAGAGGTAGAGAGAGACTGATGCTGAGATCAGACACACTGATGCTGGACAATAAACTGTTTCCTTTGTACCAGGAGAGGGTCACATGACTCACATTCACCACTGAACACACCAAAGAACAATATGATGATGGTGATGATGATGATGATGAACAGTTTGAAGAGTTACTGATGACAGGAACAGACAGGTGAGCTGAAATCATAAAAAAAATAGATGATTAAGTGTTCCCTGTCAGTCGGTCACATTCTATGTTACGTCAGAAAGAGACTGACGAATAGGATCTCGCACGAGAGCCCAATCATCTTCGAGTGGTTACAAAACGAGCCAATGGTACGCCGAGTACCTTGCTCTGTGGAATTTACATCATGAGCTCCACACTGCAGAGCAACTCTTTTAAAGAGGTTAAATATGAATCAACTGGTGTTGGTGTGATGCCTCGATTCAGCGGTTTGTCTGGGTTTCCTGCATAAGCTCCCGCATTCCCCTGAGTTCTTCAGCACCTCTAGAAGAGCTTTTTCTATTAAGCTAAAAGAGTAACTGGCTGAATTTATGTCTTTTTAAAGATGTCATTTCACCCATGTGTTTCTGGGTGCGGTCGATATACCGCTCCTCGTGACGGCCACGATTGCTGTGTCACGTGTCTGGGCTTTCAGCATGCTGAGACTGCGCTTGTGGATGGCTCATGTTCTCATTGCGGGGACATGACCATCTTGGCGTTAAGATCGAGACTTAATTTGCTAAAAAAGGTATAGAGTCCCCTCAGCCACACCCCGTTCTAGCTCCTCTTCTCGTAGGAGAGCTACTTTGGCTGGTGGCCAGGGTGATCTGAGGGTTACTATGTGGGCTTCCCCAACGAGCCAGCCTCCTCGGGCTACACCCCCCTCACAAACGCCGCAGAGTTTGCTGGACCCTCTCAGGCTCCTGACATCTCATTCGCGGCTCGGGAGGAGGACCTTATGTCGATCACCACATCACAAGGGTGATGAGGATTCAGCTGCGTTGCCTCCCTCTGGAGTGCCAGCATTGCCCGAGTCCAATCCCGAGCTGACGTCCGTGCTTTCCCGGGTGCTTGAGGCTGGATGATTGGTTCCTCAGGGCTGCTCGTGCTGATCGCCAGCACCCCACACTGTTTCCTTTCTTTCTGGAAGTGCACCAAGAAGTGACCAATTCATGGAAGGCACCTTTAACTGCCTGAAACCATTCTGGTACTTCCTCTTCCTTCACTGCCCTCGATGGCAGAGCGGCCAAGGGGTATGCTGGGATTCCCCCAGTTGAGTGTTCTGTTGCGATGCAACTGTGTCCACAGCGCGCCTCCGCATGGTGTGGTGGTCCCAAGCTGCCCTCCAAGGCCTATAAGTTTTCATCCACGCTTTTGGCCAAGGCTTGCAGAGCTGTGGGCCAGGCCGCTCCTGTCCTGCATGCCGTGGCCTCCCTTCAGGTCTACCAGGTCAAGCTGCTCAAGCAGCTGCACGGGGGCAGTGCTGACCTGGGGGTTTTGCAGGAGGCGCTGCTTGGGTCAGGTGATGTCCACTTTAGTGGTCCAGGAGTGCCACCTATGGCTAAACCTGGCAGATATGAGGGAGTCTGATCAGGCTCAGCTCCTCAACTCCCTGGTCTCCCAGGATGGCCTCTTCAGTAATGCGGTAGAGAGCTTTGCCCAGAAGTTCTCTGACGTCCAGAAACAGTCTGAAGCCATCAGACACATCCTGCCCCGGTGGCCCATTGTGCCTCCACCCTGCTGCCGGCGCAGTTGCCTCAGTCTGCTCGATGCCGAGAGCGCCCCCCCTGCGGCCTCCTCCACTCCCGCTCAGCCACAGCAGCAGCCTTCCCCCCGGCCGCAGTGAGGAGACAGATGCAGAAGGGCGGCGCAGCCCGTCTCTGCCCCTAAACCTGCCAAACATCAGGCCAAGTGGCGTTCCTGAGATGGGCGACCCGGAGTTGGAGACGTCAGCTCTCCAGGAGATGGTAGCAAGACCACTCCTTCCCCCGGAGGAGGGCCGGAGGAGAATCCTTTGCTCTCATTTTCTTTCTATTCCGCACCAGTTGTACCCAAACCTTCACTAAAGGAGCTATTTCCTCTACCTCCGGGTCCCAGGAGGCCACGAACAATAGAGTGACCATCACTCCGGCCTGCCTCCGAACCTTCACCCCGTGGCTGGACCCCTCGTTTCTACAGGCTGGCATGCCCCTAGAACCTGTGTCCAGACATGTTGTTGTGTCAAAAGATGCCTCTGCCATGGGCTGGGGTGCCATGTGCAATGGGCATGCTGCATCAGGCTCCTGGACGGGACCCCGACTTCAGCGGCATGTCAATTGCCTTGAGTTGCTAGCAGTACGGCTTGCTCTGGACCGCTTCAGGGCCCTGCTGAAGGGCATGTACTAGACCCTACAGACAACACTGCGACTGTAGCGTACATCCACCGGCAGGCTGGTCTACTCTCCCGCTGCATGTCTCAATTCACTCGCCATCTCCTCTTGTGGAGTCGAAGCATCTGAGGTTGCTTTGTGCCATGCACATTCCAGGCAGGTTCAATCGTGCAGCCAACGAGCTCTCACGGCAGCAGTCTCACCCTGGGGAATGGAGACTCCACCCCCAGTAGGTTCAGCTGATTTGGGAATGCTTCGGAGATGCTGTTAGCCTCTCCAGAAAAATCCCACTGCCAGTTGTTTTACTCCCGGCTGGCTGCTGGGCCTGCGCAAGTATGCGTTTCCCCCAGTGAGCCTGCTTGCACAGACGTTGTGCAAGATCAGGGAGGAGGAGGAGCAGGCCCTCATGGTGCACCTTTTTGGCCCAGCTGGACCTGGTTCCCCGAACTTGTACCCCTCGTGACAGCCCCTCCCTGGCCAATTCCTCTAAGAAAGGGCCTTCTTTCTCAGAGATGGGGCACCCTCTGGCACCCACGACTAGATCTTTCGAACCTACATGTGTGGGTTCTGGACAGGTCACACCTATGCTTTGAAGTGGATCCTCTTCATCACTTGGTGTTCTTCAGGGTGTGAGGACCCCTGGAACATGCCCCACTGGATAGTGGATGCTATTGTCCTGGCTTCTCAGGCTCAAGACCTGCCATGCCCCCTAGGGGTGAGAGCTCACTCAACTAGGAGTGTAGCTTCCTCCTGGGTGCTGGCGTATGGCGCCTTGCTAACAGACATCTGTAGGGCTGCGGGCTGGGCGACATTTAACACATTCGCGAGATTTTATAATCTACATGTAGAGTCCTCCCGGGTATTCGACCCTTCGGGCCAGTAAGGTCCTACTCAAGGTGTCAATCCACTTGCTGTGTCATTCCACTCCGTGGACTGGATACGTGCGCTATTCCCTTCAGGTGAGTTCCTCAGTTCAGAACCCTGGGTTCCTCCAGCACTGTTGATGTTTAGCACTCGTGTACATGCCCTTGCAGTCAGCCCTGTGTTGGACTAGGTGCCTCCATGTGTTGTGATTCCCCTTCATTTAAATGAACATATAAGACATGAAATTATGCTTAATTAAAATTAGTTATTTTAATAATCAATAATCGAAATAATAGAATACATCTAGCAAGTTAATGAAACCAGTATTTAACTCACCATAGACAGTGAGAATTAATCTCTTGCTCACAGTATAGCTCTCTAGTCGATAGTCTCCAGTGTGTTCAGTTCTGGTGTTTGTGATGATCAGAGATCCAGTCTGATAATCCAGCTTCAATCTGTCTCTGAATCTCTCATCAGGAACATCATCATATACAGTCATGCTGTCAGCCATTACATCGATTTCAGCTATTAAAGTATTTTCAGATCCGAACTTCCACTGAATGAGATCACCACCCATAATTTTAGTAAGACCAGAGTGTAGAGTGACTGAATCTCCCTCCAACAATGACAGTGACTCCACTTCATCTAAATCAGCAAACACACCTGAAGAACACAGTCACAGATTAAAGGTCTCAAATAATTTTGTTGATTTTCTTTAAAAGATCAGTTTTGTAAATGTAATGAAGAACAGGAGCACAGACACAAAAGTAGCCTGGGATTCATATTTTCTGACGTATTCATATTTTCAGTTAGCTGACACTGTTTAGTACAGCTGGGTCTGGAGCCAATCTGATTGTTCCCTTCAGTGCCTCTGAGACATTAAGACATGTTTCACAGACAGATTTTAGACAGGGCGGGATTAGGCCATAGCTCACTTTTTTTTTACATTAAGTTAGTTTTTATAAACTGCCTTAGAAAATAACACTAGTGCTGTGCATATTAAGACAATACATAAGATCAGTCAGTGCAGTGCAGTGTTTCAGATGAAACAGCTCAGACTTATATTTCAGTCTGGGAGGCCTCGTCTGTGAAACCAGGGGTGAAGGTTATAAAGTGGTGGAACTATGAAAATTAAAGAATAATAAATAAAAGCATATACATCAACTTAAATACAGTTATCTAATAAGCATGTGACGTATTCTGTGTAATAAACTCCTGAAACATTGGTGTTTTTTTGAAACTGCTGTCTCTGTATATGATGATAGTTTTCTCAAAATAAGTAAAATGCACATGAAGTGACACAGAGCAGTTCTAGAAATTATGTTTATGTGCTCGTGTACTCCTATATTGAGGTGGCAGAGGTTGAAAACACTGTGAGCTTCAGTAGGCCTATGTGTAGTAAATGAAACCATGTCTTTGCCATTAATTTACAGGAGGGGCGGACTGGGAAAAAATTCAGACTGGAAAATTCAAACTCATACAAACAAATTCATGGACAAAACTATTTTTTGTATGGACCTGACATAAAAAAGGTTTAAATCTTTAATTTGGGGACATGCAAAATAATTAAAGTGTAACTAAACCCCTGCTCAGAGCCTGACTCCACCCACTGACAATATTTGAAAAATGCTGAAAAGTGGGCAGATCACAGCGGAGATAGAGGGGACGAACCTAGGGCGGGGCTGAGCGAGTGCGGCGTGATCCTGAGACTCGCAGTGACGGATTGATTGACAGCTGCTGTCAGAGATGCTAAAATGGAGAGTGACTGTAATGACGCAAGTAGCTTTGCAACAGAGCGATCATTTGAAGTAGAGAACTTTTCTCCCCCACTTTTACCTGAAGTGGAGGGTGTCGAGGTGTCTGTTATCAATTCGAGCCGCTGGCTCAAACTGCGCTCTTTACTCCCGCACCGCGTCGCTTTTCAGCGCGAGCTGTGTGGAGAAGCCCATTTCCACCTCCATTGCGTTGGAGAAGCAATCCCATGTAAAACGCAGTTTGCACACTCGAGCTCTAGGCGGGAACTTGCGGTCTTCCAGGCCAAATGCATGCAACCACTGGCGCTTACTTTTAAAGTCTGCTGGTAAACTATGCAGTCCAACAGTGCTGTCACAACTAGCAACACACCTTAGTACCATCCTGACCACTGTACTAAATACAGATAAATCTATGCTAACTTGAAGATCTAAATAACTATATAATTACTATGCTAAATAGATGTTATATTAGTCTATCCTGGTCGTTACCAATACTCCAATTCCTGCTCCTGACTCACTACAGTGATTTTGATGGTTTTATACTGCCAAGGGCGTGGTAGCTCGCAGGGCCGGCCCTGACCTATTTGCTGCCCTAGGCAAGATTTTACCTGGCGCCCCATGCTTCACAGCCCATTTCACCCTGTCATTGTGTTCATGATTTAGCATATATATATATATATATATATATATATATATATATATATATATATATATATATATACACACACACACACACACACACACACACACACTAGTGATGGGAAGTTCGACTCTTTTACGCGAACCGGTTCTTTCGGACGGTTCGATTCAATAAACCTGTTGAAAAAAACGGTTCACCGGTTCTTTTACGCTCGGCGTAATGGCGTCATTGGCGATGACGTAATGGCGTCACGTCTATCAAACATTCAAATATATAAAGTCAGTAATCATAACTTTAGTCAGTTAAAGACCTCATAATCATGAAAAGTTTACAATTAAGTTTTGCAACAACGCACCCAAATACAGTAACAGCAATAATGTGCATATGAGGATTTAAATCTTGAAGATATAAAGTAAATAAATTAGGTGTCATCAGAAACCACTATATATAAACCATTGCGATGTATTTGTTATTAAATGAACTTACTTTTCGCCAGATTGCCCCTTCATCCAAGCCTTCGGTTTACCCGCGCTCATAACATTAGCACAGAATCAGTTCAGAATCAAATATCAAAAGAATCAGTTCGGTTCAGACGCGCTGTGAGTCAGTCGGCTTCACGCTGAATCACGCATGCGCAGTATCATCAGCTCCTCTGTTCTCAAAACGGACACGTCCGAAAGAAACGGTTTTGGTTCAGTGTACTGATGATCCGAAAACCGATGCAACCGGTTCTTGACTCGAGAACGAGAATCACTCTAACCGGCACGTGCTGCAGTTCAGTCTAATCAGCTGCTCTACTCGTGTTCATGTCATAGACTGTAAAAGGTTCATGTTCTGTTTACTACAAACTCAATTTGTGAATGTGTCATCATTAACTATAAATACAGTACACATATTTTATAAATCATCCCTTTTTCCTATTAAACATAGAGTCCTTAGAGTTCTTAATTATTGTCCAACTTCCCTGAAACCCCCTCTGGCCTAAACATAATCTACAATATACAGATTAGAAACATTCATCTTAAAAAAAAAAAAATAATAATAATAATAAAAATGTATATAGATCTTTTATCACACATTCCGAAATACTTTACACGCATGCGCAGTAGCATCAGTTCATCGGTTCTCAAGTCGGACGCGTCCGAAAGAAACGGTTTTCGGTTCAGTGTACTGGTGATCCGAGAACCGATGCAACCGGTTCTTGACTCCAGAACGAGAATCAGCTCATCGGTTCTCAAATCGGACGCGTCCGACAAAAACGATTCTCAGTTCAGTGTACTGGTGATCGGAAAACTGATGCAACCGGCTCTTGACTCGAGAACGAGAACTGCTCCAGCAGTGGGCGTGTTCGTTCGTCATCTGGCTAGGCTCGTGTTCATCTTCAGTTCGGTCTACACAGCAGTTCAGTCAGTGTACTGTTTGAGTAAATGAATTACTCCGGGATATTGGTTTATTCTGACTCAGAGGGAGTGTCAGTCACGTTAAAAAAGTTAACATCTTAAGTAATTTGTGGATAAATGCTTATTGGAGACGTGAACCGTTTCAAACGATTCAGTTCGATTTGGTGAACTGGTTCAACTGGTTCACTAAGAAGAGCCGGTTAAATTGAACGATTCATTCACGAATCGGACATCACTAACACACACATACACACACACATTACAGCAGAACTGTTTCCAACACTCATAATAAATCATCATATTAGAATGATAGACCGGATGTCACATGTGACACTGAAGAATGGAGTAATGATGCTGAAAATTCAGCTTTGCATCACAGAAATAAATGATAATTTAAAGTATAATAAATTGAAAACAAATTATTTTAAATTGTAATAATATATCACAATATTAAATTTTTTTCTGTATTTTTGATCAAATAAATGCAGGCTTGATGAGCAGAAGAAACTTCTTTCAAAAACATTAAAAATAGTAATGTTTCCAAACTTTTGGCCTGTACTGTATCCCCCCAAAACTGCACAACTGTAGAGTAAAACATTAATAAAAAAGTGATAATAAAACATGCGTCTTAAAACTGACATGATTGTACAAAATCACAGTCTGGGGACTCAGAACTCAGAACAACTGCTAACATTAAGTTTAAGGTAAAAATAACTGCCATGAAATTATAGTATCTTACTCCTATGCAATAAATTGTTCATTCACTACATCTCTTTACCTCTGTCTTTATCCTCTTCTCTTCTTTTTGGCACTGTATCTATCGCAGACTATGCTCATTTATAATGTGTCATGTAAATTCGGCCTTCCGTCACAATCAGGAAACTTTCACCGTGTCTAGAACTGGCGCGAGCTGCCAGGCCCGTTTCTACGAGCTGTGTGTTAACAAAAGCAGTGCTGTCTACATTGGATGCGGCGTCGGGCACGCTACACAACAAATTACCAACAGCTGATCGTGCGCGCGCTCTGTTTCTGACGCATTTCAAGCACTCGATGGGCGGGGGAAGATTGAAGAGCCAGACTTTTTATTTCGAATTAATGGTTTTTAAATAGTAGCCTATTATAAAAAAATATGTAAAAAATAAAATAAAATAAATTCACTCGTTCACTCATTCTGGCACCCCATGGATGAGTGGCGCCCTTAGCATTTGCCTATACCGCCTATACCGCGGGCCGGCCCTGGTAGCTCGTACCAAGGGGCGTGGTGAGCTGGAAACTGCCTACGTCACCTGCCACCGCTTACGTCACTTGCCACCGCAACATCCAATAGGAAAAATCAACTGCAGTAGCCACCGTTCAACCTGAAGAGGGCAGCACTCACACGTTTTTACACCATATATTGTAGAATTAAAACACTTTATACTCAAATGTCAAAAAAGTTACTCGAATCAATGAACAGCACTAATAAAGCCCCATTCTTATAGATCATTAACTAAAAAAAGTTGGTTTAGGGTTTAGTTACTCTTTAAAAGTTCTCTCCTGAACTGCACCATCACTTCCATTTTTCTCTTCAGTCTCTTTATTTTGCCCTGTTATCCATCTCTCTCATGACTTTAATACTCAAGATTGAACAAAACTATACTTTACAATACAATACTCTACAATACTACAATATCTTTATAGAAAAATCCTAATACTGTACACGAGTCATATTTTTCCCTTACAAAAAATTACCATGCTTTTATTAGCCTATATAAAAGTAAAATAACCTTGTTTTTTTTTGTTTTTTTGCAAATGGATTTGTATTTATCATTAAATAAATACATTTGTAAAATAATTTTACATTTTTGGTTATCACAGTTAAACAACAGTAACCATTTTCTCTGGATTTATAGTTAAATATTAAAATGTTAATTTTCGTAAGGGTTGTGTTGTTGTCTGTCGTAGCTCCCCCTAAACCTATAAAAAAAATCGGATTTTTTTTAGCTAAATTAGCTACTACTGTAACATTACAACAGATAATAATGATGTCCTTTATATCGTTTTTTGAGTGATGACTGATGAGCAACGTGCTGCTGCTTGATTAAATATTAAAAAAACAAAGACAAAAAAGCATCTTTACAGATGAAACTGACCTGAAACCCTGAACAGTAGTTCTGCTTCTCTGCTCCAGCAGTCCACTTTATTCTCTCTCTCTCTCTCTCTCTCTCTCTCTCTCTCTCTCTCGCATTGATTACTCTGAGTCTGATCCAAACCGTTTGGCGGAGGCGCGGAGAGCGCGCGAGTCATGACTTATAACAATTCATGACTTATTAGCGATTTAATTATCAAATGGCGGATTCGCAAATGATCGCTTTAGTACATTCGGCAGGCAATAATACAATAATGATATTAAATAGCGGGGCAAAATCGGCTGCCAGGCTACCGGGAATTGTCCCGGTTCTCCAGGTGTCCAGTCCACGCCTGATTTCCACAGACACGCAGAATGTGCAAGTCATATACTATTGCATTTTTGGGGCTTTATATTCACAGTCGATGTCATGTTTTGATTCAAGTGTACTGACCTACTTTTGATTTAGTCATCCAAAATGTGGCATAATCCGTCCGCGTTAGGCATTTCGTTTTTATGACTGGATTCTACGAACCAGACTGTATTTCCGCATCCCGGCAATTATTAGGGCGGTATGTCTCAGAATAGTCAGTGCAATTTGGGAAAGAAATCAGTTAAATCTGTATGTGGATGTGTGTAAATATTCAAATGTAATCCCCTTTGTAATCGTAAAAAATTTAATAAGTAACTGTAATTTAATTACTCATTTTTTCTTAGTAACTGTAACTAATTACAGTTACAATAATTTTGTAATTAAATTACGTAACGCCGTTACATGTAACTAGTTACTCCCCAACACTGCTCGTGATATTTTAAAACTGTTACGTTTATTAAAAAAGACGATTCTTATTTGCTAAATTCTAAGTTGCTAAATGGGACTACAGGCACTTTCTGAGAAAATTATATGTCATCACGCCAAACAGTTTATCAGTTTACAGTATTTTTCTAAATGTAGTATAATTTGTAATACAATTATTTGTAGAATAACCAATTAATAGTTTCCCGCATTTTGTATTGGTGGTCGAGTTTTTTTTTCTTTTTTTTTTTTCTTCTTTTTTAATTTTATTGCTTTCCTACTGATGCTGAGACTCTGGGTTCGTACTGTAAGGTAGATTCATATTACAATTATTCGTGTAATCACCATATTTAATGGCTTAGTCACAGTTAAAGTGAAACTTTAACGATGCATGCACTGCTTAAAGCCACCTTAAAATTTTAGGTTTACGGCCTCATGAAGCTGTTACGGTGCATATACATTGAGGATTTTCTAGAAGCAAGGATAAGATATAATTTTGTGTAACTACCCTAACAAAGCTGAAACGTTGTGCTTGATTCACTAAAATAAGTTTAATCTTTCCATCAGTGGAACTACTCACGTTACTCTAATTAAGTAGAATTTTTTTAATAGATTGTGGAAACATGTTTTTAATTAAAATATTCATATCAATTAAGGTTTTATTGACTTTTAATGCACCTTATTTCAAAATGTACCGAAATCTGTGCTTTCATATGACCTTTAGTTGTGATTATTTCATGTTTTCACCATACTGTTTATTATTAATGTCTCATTTCAGTTTTAGTTTGGCTCTAGTTTTGTATTTATTTTAGTTTATATGAAAAGGTTAATGTAGCTTGGATTAAACTTCATATACAGAGTAAATCCTCTTCACTGAACACATTAAAAATACGTTTGAAACAGTTGTTGGAAGCATGATGGTGTGATTATGAAGTCAAGTGACCATGGTGCTGTAGTTCATTTATAGCCTAATTTTAGCTTTTAAGTTCTGGCGCTTTTATTTAGGCTTCAAAATTAATCAAAGTTATATTATTTTGTGAAGATTATCTTGATGGACAAAACGTGTAAGTTTCATGAACTATGGTTAAACACAGAGATTATTTTTTAGCAATAATCCAAAAGCCTATGAAAAAATTCTTATGGATTTCTCTCGAGGGAACCAGTGTGATGCTAACAGCTGATCCACCTCCAGAGTGATGTCATAGTTCCCCCATTCTATAGGAAGCCAAATACTGCAAATCAGGTAATGTAACTGAAAAACTCTCCAGCAACACAACTGGACAGAGCAGGTTCATTCATGTTTATTTCACCCTGGACACATAAGCAGCACATTGTGTTTTCATCACACAACAGAAGAAAAAGTGTAGTTATCCTTTGACACTAATATATGATGGTCATTTTTCAGTAATGCCAGCATGAAATCAAACTGATATTTTTATTTTTTATTTTTTTTATGGTATATTGAAGTATTTATTATAAATGATTCATACATTTTAAATCCATGAGCCATCATAATCTTTAATCAAAATAACTTGCCTTCCCTAGAGTTGAAAATGGATGGAACATTTCCGGTAAATTTCTGGAAAGTTTCCCAAAATCCCTGCTATATTCCAAAAAAAAAAAGGTTCTTTAGATTTTTTTAATTGTTTTCAACATGTTTCATTTAAGATCTGTTCACTTGAAAGGTTTTTTTGGGGGACCCAAAAGGGTTTCTTCTATGACATCACTGCAAAAACATCATCTTGAAGAACTGATTTTGTATCATTCATAGATTCTGTCCTTTATTTCACAGGAAAACTGTTTCTTATATTGTGGAGGTCCTTTCATTCGCACACTATATTCGCAAGAACACACACACACACTCTTCACACCTCATGACATCCACACATACGTAAATCAACCACAAACATCCAGTAATAGCCACATTGGCAAGACCTGCTCAAAATGAAGCTGTGGTCAAGCAGAGTTTGCAACCGAAGACAGAGTGTTAGGAAGTAAGAAATGTACTCCAAGCATAATCTGTGCTATTTTGTGCTATTACACATAATGCAACAATTTCCACTTAAATAATATTTTATATAATTTCATAGTTTAATTTTGTGTAGTGTAATGACTTTGGTTCATGCCCTTCAAAGACTTGTTTAGTTCTATTGTTTCAGTTTTCACTATTTCTGTTTATCTCTGTTTTCCTTAGTTTCTATAGTGTTAGGTTTCCATGGCTTCTGGTTTTATCTTCATCTGTGTCTAGTTCAGTTGCTTTTCTAGTATTTATAGCCCCGTGTTTCTTTTTATTATTCATTTATTTTACACAAAGCTGTGAGGTTGCATTTAATTTTGTCTTAGATTATTGGTACATCTTTAGATTGCCATCTTTGTAGATCCTCAACTCAACTACACATTACATGTAGCCTACAACAATATTAATACAGTCTAATTATAGTTTGCAGTTAAACTAGTACATTAATGGCCTGGGTAACTTTAACTGAGGAGACATCTGCTGCTTCTGAGTCAGATGTTCGTAGAAGAGCTTTGTCTTCGGTTGCTTTGTGAAAGTTGACTCAGCAGATCAGATCAAGACTGGGAAATCTATTTTTATTTATAGATACTTTTTTAATCACACTTGGTGAGCTGAATTTAACTGTTAAACATATAAGCTGCACAATCTTTTCACAAAACTATCTTCACTTTTTTTCTGAATTTTTGCTCAGTAATTTAATCTGATAATCAAAAAGTCATTTTTAGTGGCTGTATGTTCCAGTGTGAGTTTTTAACAGCTGTGTGTGAGACTCATATATAAACCAAAGGTATGTGCTTCATAGCTTGCATAATACATCAGAGATTATTTGACAAAAGGCAGACCTTGTAATTATCTCAGACTCATTTGGATTTATTAAAATATCTGCATTAGGTTGTCTGAGATTACTGCAGAGATTGTGTGCACTGGAAAGGACAGATATATTGAAACCATGATCAGCAATGCAGCAATTCACTGAATCAAGACAGAAACATGATGACATCACTACTAAAATCAAGGAAACAGCCTAGCGAGCATAAAAGTTATATTAGATATTTATTATTATTATTATTATTTTACAATCTCTAGTAATTGTGCAGGCTGCATTATTTTTTTATTGATACTGGAACTGAATTCATTAGAGCTCCACAATAATAACAATGAAAAAAAATAAAACAATTAAAATCTGTTCTGTAACTTACCAACCAGGAGACAGCAGCACAAATAGCAAAAAGCCAATGTGTGAAACATTTTCATCATCAGTCTGAAATATTTTCAGTCAAATTTAAATCCTTGCAGTAAAGTTGTGTAGAGAACAAGCTGTTAACAAAGTGAACTATCTGCTGACTTCCTCCAGACTGAAGACTGAATCAGACCATGCCCCATGTGTTCAACAACACTTCCTGTCTAAAACTCACCCAAAGACTGTCAGGTAATAATTGCCAGCTAGGACAGCCCTTTTTTATTAATTAATGTATTTATTTATTATTTTTTATTTACTTTTTTTTTGACAAAAACTATTATTCACTACTTATTAATTCCTTTTAGGTTGTGGTTTACTAGACTGTATGTCAACACAAAAATCAATTTGTTGGTTTCCTTGTTTGTATGTCATGTTTGTAAAAAAATGTATAAATATCTAAATGGATAAATATAAATGTAGATGTGAATTTACTGAACTCAGATGCTGTAACTCGCTTGATTTTATGTGACTCTGCCTGTTAAAACCCAAAGTCTTTTTTTTTTCTTTTTTTTTTTGTGATTTATTATGTTACATAAAATCCCCCTTCATAATGAAAAGAACATTCTGTGAAAATGTAACCTTGAAATCTTTAATACTGACTGAGTATGGCCATGTCAACGGTTGAAATCATAGTGAAATAATGGTTGAAATCAAACTTTGATGCTTGTTATCTCAGATTTTGAGAGTTAGCCTGGATTTCACAGACAGGGTCACATATTCTATTGTGGTTGTTATATTTTTAACCAGTGAAGGTCTGAACAGTTTCAGTGCAAGTCTAAGTAACAGTTTCTGTTTCTTCTTCAGTGTTTGCTGATGCAGTGTCAGTGATAGAGAGAGATTCTGATACTCTAAACACTGATGTTACTGTTACACAGAGATATGATATATACAGTATCAATAGAGAGGCTACTGGAGTTGTCTCAAAAATGATTGACACATCTTCACTTCCTTCCACTTTAGAAAACTGGAGCCAAAACATCCCAGTATGACTGGTGTCATCTTGTGAAAATGATGTTATTTGGAAGCTGATAGTAGTAGATTAGTGATTGTGAAGTGGAGCAGTGGTATTAAAGCCCCGCCCAAACTCCTGCAGAACCAATCACAAGCTCACAATCATGACACCACCTTAACTAAACTTGGAACTATACTCTGCAAGGCTCCAGCCTTTTATTTCTATAATGGAAGTTTAACCCCTATGTGATTCATAGATGCAGTTGTCAGTTTAGCGGGTGGTTTACTTTTGACAAATCGACTTTTGTATTTCCAAATAATGTGCAATATTGCTGCAAACTACAGTCCTTTGTCCTGCAGAGTTCAGCTCCAATGCTAATCAGATTTCTAGTTATCTTGAAGACATTATTAAGTGCAGTTGAACTACACTTTATTACATGAAATATTATTCAGGACCGACATTGCCCAGCCCTGGTCTAGAGATTCAAATTATGAAGAATATCCATCGTTTTGGCCACCAGATGGCCTCAGTGACACCAGATTGAAAGGATTCCAGATCAGAAGAGAGCATTGATAAGCAAAGCTTCCACTAAACAACTAGACCACACATTTTCATCTTTACTGAATACAACTCCAAGACACAATATTTATATGATATTATCTGTTCTGTTTTCTTCTATTATCTAGAAGATCTGACGTCATTGACCAGAAGAACAACAGCTGCCGTTGCAGCCACACCCATCAGAGCAGTGACGACCAATCGGATCACAGCTTCAATAGACTCACAGCAGCGGGGAACTTCTGAAGAAAAAAAAGAGCAATGATAAAGGTGAGCTGTGTTTTTTCAGCATCTCTGTTAGGAACTCAAAATAATAAAAACACAAATATTGGCAAAAGATTTCTGCAAATTCCCAGATCTAATTGAATAGAGTAAATGATGGCATATGTTTCATTTTTAGATTAATTATTTCTTTAATGCATTTCTGGGATCTTTGAAGATATCAGGCTGGTAAAACAACAACAACAACAACAACAACAACAACAACAACAACAACAACAACAACAACAACAACAACAACAAAACACTAATGTCACCCCTGACATACCAGCATATGTCTGACAGAGTTCAGTGATGTTAAGATGTTCACATTTTGATGATGATGATGATGATGATGATGATGAGTTAGGAAGAGGCAGAGGAGCTGGAAAATATGAGGGAAATATGAATAAATCATAATAAAGTGTTTATTATGACACAAAATTATGAGGTCAATACTTATACTGATAGGCTACTAAAAGCCTTGAACAACTGAGCGATCATCTAAATCAGTGGTGCTGTCACACCCCTGGACATATTTAGTGTTTTTGCCCCTGTGACCCAGTCTCTGTCTCCCATGTTTGGTTTGATTAGTTCCCAGGTGTGTCTAGTTTCTTACCCATGTGTTCCATGTCCCTGTAAATTTAGTCATTCCACTCTCCTGTGTTATCCCCAATTATCCTGTCTTTAAAGGTCCTAGTCTGTTCAGTCTGTGTTTGTCGGGTCTACAAGTTACATACGTGTGTCTTCCTCCTATTTCCAAGTTGGATTTCCCCCTGTGTTGGATTAATAAATACTCTATCTCTCTCTCTCTCTCTCTCTCTCTCTCTCGTTTATTCTCAACTCCTTCCAGGCAGTGTAACATAACTGAAGATCCGACCTACAAAAATGAGCAAAAAATGAGGGTGATAAAAATTTGAAGCACCAAAAGGGCCAAAATGAGAAGGTGGATTTTATAGACTGGGACTCTGAATTGGAGTATGAACTACCCCCTCTCCTGTCTCAGACGTCTCCGCTGGTCTTGTCCAGTCCTCCTTCGTCCTTGGTTTCCTTGTACATCCCTGAGGGCTCTTCCAATTCTCCAGTGCCTGTTCCCCAGTTAAGCCCAGGATTTGCTCCTGTTCCCCAGTTAGGCCCGGGGCTCCAGTTCCTCAGTTTGTGCCAGGAAGGGCTCATGTTCCCCTGTTAGGCCCAGGAAGGGCTCCTGTTCCCCCATTAAGCCCAGAGATGGCCCCTGTGTCTGCTCCAAAATTCAGCCAGGAGAGCATTGAACTGTCCATAATGGCACTAGCATTTGTGTGGGTCTGGGCCACTCACACACGTCGGCTCCAGCCCCAGAGCTCTCTCCAGTGTCGGCTCCGGGAGGTTTCCTCCAGTGCCTGCTCCTAGAAGGTTTCCTCCAGTGCCTGCTCCTAGAAGGTGTCCTTCTGTGGCTGCTCCTCTGAAATGCCCGCCTCCCCACCCGCTCCTTCTTCCTCCACCGTTGTTCTCTGGCAGCCCCTCTGTTTGCCCTCAGTCCACCATCATTGCAGTGCAAGCTCCGCGGGACTGCCGTCCCTCCTCTCTGCCATGGCCCGGCAGTCCATAAGCTCTGCCTGGCTCCCTCGTTCCTCCGGCTCAGCCTTGGTCTGGCGTTGACCATCCTATCCCTCGGAACTCCACTCCTCTGGCTTCGCCTCGTCCCTCTGGCTCCGTCAGGCTCCTTCATCCCCTCGACTCCACCTCAGTCCTCTGTCGCTCTTGCTCCACTGCGGCCTTCCAGATCCACATCTCCGTGTCGGTTGCTAGAGCCATCAGTTCTGCCTAGGACCTCTGGATCTTCACTGTCATCCTGGCTCTTCGGCTCGGGCTCCTGCTCCACCGCCATTTCTTGGCCCCCTGGAGTCAGTGGCCATTCCTCCTCCATAGCTTCTCCTACAGTCGGCTCCACCTTGGGCCATTATGGCTGTGGTCTGGGTACAGTTGGACTCCTCCTGCACCAGATCCTTCCTGGCTCCTCCGTCCCTGGTCTCTGTCTGCTGGCCCCCTCCCAGGAGTTCGTCCGCCACTGGAACCTCCTCCCAAGTTCCCACCCATGCCTCCCTCTGTTGTTTGTACAGTGTGAGGACTCATCTTTTTTTTGGGGGGGTGGGGGGGGGGGATTAATCTCACACCCCTGGATTTAGTGTTTTTGCCCATGACCAAGTTTCTGTCTCCTGTGTTTGGTTTGATAAGTTCCCAGGTGTGTCTAGTTTCTTCCCCATGTGTTCCATGTCCCTGTTAATTTAGTCATTCCACTCTCCTGTGTTATCCCTAATTATCCTGTCTTTAAAGGTCCTAGTCTGTTCAGTCTGTGTTTGTCAGGTCTAAAAGTTACATACGTGTGTCTTCCTCCTGTTTCCACGTTGGATTTACCCCGTGTTGGATTTACCCTTGTGTTGGATTTACCCTTGTGTTGGATTAATGAATAATTTCTCTCATTTTTTCTCGACTCAGTGTTCCTTCCGGGCAGTGTAACATAACAGCTGCAGGCCCAACACAATTTCACACATTTTGCATGTCTATTTAATAAAAAACACCTGATTCAGGTGGAGGATGGAGGACAAAGGAAATTTCAGTATTGAGAAGCACCAAAGGCTTATCACCATCACTCAAAAAAAAAAAAAAACTGTGAGCATTGTACAGTATGTCATGAGTTTGGAACCTGTCTTCTTCCTTTTCCACTTCCCTTTCTCCTGGACTCATTTACCTTCACTCCGCACAACTGTTCACCCGCTCACACACACACACCTGGTGCCCATTTTCTTGGCCTATTTATACACTACACACCCAAAACTCTTTCTGACTTCTTTGTTAATTGTTAATTGTTAGCTGTGTTGTATTTCAAGTGCGAGTGTGCCTCTAGTTATGTATGAGATGTTGCTTATCTGTCATAGAGTTTGAACCTGTTTCGTTTTGCCTTGTTAGCTTTTTGTTTCAGTTTATTAAAAGTGCTTTCCTGCATTTGGACCCAGACCCTGTTTCTTCCACGTTGCTCTCTTCGCTGTGCCGTGACAGAATACAGCCAGGGAGATCGGAGCATCGAGGATTACGCCAGCGACTTTGTGGGGGAGGCCCGGTTGTCGGCTACGGAGAAGACCTGCCTAATGGTCTTTTTCTGGGGAGGCCTGGCCGAGCCCTTCAAGTCACTTATGCCATACTGGCACCCCGAGGAGAGGCTGGAGGACTACATCAACCTGGCTCTGCAGTTGAGCGGCTCAGACGTCAGGGTGGAGTTAGCTGCAGAGCTTGCTCAAGGCACCCTGTGCCTCACGCCTGTTCCTTGAGCATCATAGGCTGGTACACCGCATGCAGGAATCACCGCTGATGTCGGTGTGAGCAGCGTGGTCAGCTCGCAAGGCTCACGAAGCAGCTGATGTTCCCTCTACTGAAGCGGGGCTCACTTCTGGGCTTCATGAAGCAGTGTTTGCTCGCGATTCCCCCATAGGAAGCGGTGGCTGCTCAGAAAGCTCGAGAGGCGGTGGTGTCCACTCGCAATTCCCCTGAGGCGGCATTGGCCACTTGCGATTCCCCCGAGAAAGCTCATTGTACAAATTGAAATTATGACTAGAAATTAGATTGTGTGTGCGTTAATGTGACCCAAGCAAAGTATGATAACTGCTGTGACATGGTCACTCTCTTTCCAGATTTGCTTAAATGTTGAAATGATTTAGTCATTTTAATGACTGAAGATGAAAATTAATTGAAATGTTAAAATCCAGAACTTTAAAAGATGTAGTAAATGTGAATGTAAAACTTATAACTCACGTTGGACAGTGAGACTAAATCTCTCACGCACACTGTTGATCTGTAGTTTATAGAGTCCAGTGTGTTCAGTTGTGATGTTTCTGATGATCAGAGATCCAGTTTGATGATCCAACTTCAGTCTGTCTCTGAATCTCCCATCAAGAACATCATCATATACAGTGATGCTGCCATCCATTATGTTCATTCGCAATATTAAAATGTTTTCAGATCCAAACCTCCACAGAATCACATCATCATTCATCATTTCAGTAACACCAGAGTTTAGAGTGACTGAATCTCCCTCTGTCACTGACACTGACTTCATTCCATCCGCATCAACACCAAAGACACCTGGAAAACATAGAGTTTGTCACAGTTAATAACTTTATTTAAATAAAATACATGGTTCAAAATGAGAAATTAAGATCAAACCGAACAGCAGAAGACTATTTATAATACTATAGTCCCTCATTAGCCCCATTAGTGCCTCGTTATGGGACACCAAACATGCCAAGCACAACCTACATTAATGTAATTCTCTATTACAAAATTGATTTGTAAGCGAAACAACTTAAATGGTGAGCGAATGGTTTACATTAAGAATACGATCATAACTTACCAAACAGATGACACAAGCAGAGCAAAATAAACAGGTGAACCATTGTCAAATAATAGTGCTTTATTTGAACATTGGTAAACAAACATGTGAGTATTAGACTGTGATATTAATAGTGTTGCGTGTGAATTCTTCCCCACAAGATTCGATCCCCACCCATCAAATGCATTACTCATGCACGTGTTGGTTGAACATGCTCATCTACCTTCTATTAAGTGTTACACTGTCCTTATGTTATCCTTTAACTTAAGTTGTTACTTTTAAGTGCACGTTCAATTATTAAATTGAGCTTTGTCACTCTTCTCTTTGGTCTGTGAGTTCAGTTCATTCCATTTATTAATCTCCTTGTCATTTGTCTCAATTGTCTCCATCTGGTTTCTTTTCTGTTCACTTGTTTAAAGATTAGTTCCTGTTTTTTAATAGCACGTTTCATTTAATTCCTGGTCTGTTATCATTAGTGTGTAGGTTGGTTTGTGACTAGTTTTTTTTTTATCCGCAACTGAAATGCGTCATTTGCACCAACCAGTGACACTTGTCACAGTTCAGAGTGGTGGCTAGTGAAGGTTTTGAAATGCTGTTCTCTTGCTACCATTAACCGACCACACAAGTCACATGCTTCTAAACCACAGCAGGTTTAAAAAAAAACTGATACTGAGCTTCTGAAGAGTCACACACATTCAAGTGGAACACATTAATGTTATACTCTGCTCTGAGGCCCTGTGTAGATGTCACAGAATACAATTTTAGTTCACAAGACAGCTTGCAATAAAAACACATTTTTGTCATTTCTCAAATGCATGGCAAAAACAAACACATAAAAAAATGTATCCATGCTGAGCTAAAACATATAGCTAATGTGGGTCAGTGGGCAGATATCTGAGGCTGAGGCTGTCACAGCAAGAACATCCCTGGTCTCACAAACTCTCAGAAAAAAAAAGGTCTCACAGCAGTGGTACCTTTTGAAAGGAAACCATTTGTACCTAAAGGGTACATATTTGTTACCTTATTTATATTCCTGAAAGGTACAAAGGTGTAACTTTTGAAGATACCATGCCAGTGACCACTTTTGTGCCTTTTTTATCAGTGTTTGAGAGCAGGGATGTTCTTGCTGTGACCGTCATATGGGGGATTGTTCATTTACGCTTTTATTTTGGAGTATATATGATTATCCACACTAATTAAAATTAGGGGTGTAACGATTCACTCGTTTTCTCGATGCATCGATTACAAACCCTGTCGATTCATATGCATCGACCTTGAAACATGATTTTTGAATCGTGAATCACCGATCTTGGACAGTAATCGATTCAAAATGCTAAGAATCGAATGAATCGCGATTTCTATAGCGATTCAATTCTTTCAAAATGTATACACATTAAATTACTACATGCACGAATTAATGGAGACCTTGAAGAGTGTTCGTGAATCGTGCCTCTTATCTGTCCTTCATGCGCTCCACTGTTTACCGACTGAGACTGTCACAGGATTGCGCTCGCGCTCCGTTCGTCTCTGACGCAGCTGACGTGTGATTTATAGGACTCGTGGCCAGTAATGCTAACGTGAAGTAGTTTTACTTTTCTGTAGTTTGTCAATGGCTCTCTGCATCTTACCGACGGAGTTACCGGAGCCGTCGACAGCTGTATTTATTGCATGGACGGAGCAGAAATGTAAGTGTCTAAATCATACGCACAGATCCATTGAATGATAAATGTTTTTAAACAATGCGGATGAACCGAATATACGAAGGAAACTTGTAAAATTAACCACAGCATTAACAACGACCTTGAAATAAGAGCGCGAGATTTATCTGATAATCAGATGCATGAAAGTAGCGTTTGTTTCATTAGCAAACAGACATCTGGCGCGTTTTCTCTCAGAATCATTCGCTGATGGAGAGGAAAAGTTAAATAGAGATGAAGACGTTTTCACACTGAAAGAGAAGCGATCTCGCTCTCATAGACGTGCCAGGATATATCTGCAGCTAAACTGAATAAAAGCAGAATGAACTGATGAAACTAAAAAAAAACACAAACAATTTATGAATGATGCAGTGCTAATTGACATTTATTACAGTACAGAAACTATAAAGTATATTTTCTACCTTATTCTGTGCAGAAAATTTAAATAATTGCTAATTAAATGTAGCCTAGTATATAAAACAATCATAAAATTGCCATTAGGAAAAGAAATATCGATTACAAATGATTGATTATTGTCCAGCAGTGTATTTGATTTATTACAGCTAATTAAAAGTAATTAAAAAAGAAGATAATTCCTTGTAAAAAAAAAAAAAATAATAATAATAATAATAATAATTATTATTATTATTATATAGGCTACATACATAAAATGATTGTATTTGACATTTCTGTCACTTCTGAAATTATGGCTACGCCCCTGGTGTGACAAAATGTTAGCTTATACATAATACTCTGTAAGCTCTTTTTTAAAAACTTGGCTTACATACATTTTTACGTATGCCATGTCGCATCATTAAACTAGCATTTAACAATGGACAAAAGTTTTTTTTTTTTTTATAACCTATGGTTCTCTAACCATAAATGCTACTCTAATTTGCCCCCTGACTAAGCATTTAAAGAATTTAGTAGAAGCATTTAAATAATCCCGTGAATGCACTTAAAGAATGCAGAATCGAATCGTTATAATCGAATCGAATCGAATTGAATTGTTCTAAATTTGCAAAAATCGTTCTTGAATCGAATCGAAAACCTATGAATCATAATCGAATCGAATCGCTGCCTTGCCAAAGATTCACAGCCCTAATTAAAATTCATTAAATTCGCCATGCTGAATGCACTAGTGATGTTGGGGGTGGTACAAAATAAAGGTTACTTTTTTCTGTTCTTTGGACTCATTTATATGTTATATATTATTTCTTGCATTCAGTCCCTGCTTCCTTTGCTGCCTTGGTTTCTGATTATGGCCTTGTTTGCCACAGAAAACCTATGTGCCTCACCTTTTACTAGTTCAGTTCTCATTATATCAGTGTATTTATGACAGCGTTTCTCTCTGTGAGTTGTCTATTCATTGTCTTCTATTAAAGGGGTCATATGATGCAATTAAATTTTCTCTTTTGAGTGATACAAGCTCTTGGTGCATAAAGAAGATCTGTAAAGTTGCAAAGACTAAAGTCTCAAATCCAGAGAGATATTCTTTATAAAAGTTAAGACTTCTCCACGTCCTCCTAAAACACCTTGTTTAAACACGCCCCCACATGTCTACGTCACGATTTGTGAAGATTTGCATAACACCGCCCCAAATGTTTACACAAAGAAGGAAGACTTTTATTCTCGTTGTAATATTGTTGTTGCTGCCATGTTGTGGAGACACTGTATCGTTGTAAAAAGGAAACTACTTTCTTTGGCCTTAAAAAAGAGGTCGATATCCGCTTGGTCATGCCTAGAGCTGATCCTTGGCTAGTCAATGAGGAAATACATGAACTCCACACTGTGGATCGCCAGATCAGCTTTCATCGTGGATGAGCAGAGTCCAGCGCGGGGTGGTCACATGTGGTTCTACCCCTTCCGGCCTCTCCTTCGTCGAATCGGCCGGCCACGCCGTTCTCAATCTGCTGGCCGCTGCTCACTCAAGTCCGCCGTTTGTGACACTGTGTGATGCATTTTATGGAGGACTGTTTCCTGAACCAGTGCTCTACAATGGGTCTGTGCTCGAAGACTGTTTCTATAAAGCTGGGAAATTACAACTTCTCAAGGACAGACTGACGCTTCTGACTCACAGCCTGTAAGTACATTTTTATATTTAAAGAATTAGCCACTGATGATTCAAATGCAAGCTTTAAGCAGTGTAGAGTAGCCTTGTTATTTGTTGTTTCTCCGATCACAAATGCAGACATGGTTTTATGTTTATGCAGCGCGATATGCAACGCGTAAAAAGTTTAAGTCATTATAATCAGTAATTATGTTTCCACAGGACGTAACAAATAATTATTGCTGATCAGTTGTTTTTCTCCCAGGCTGTGAGAGCCCTGAACTCAAATCACCCACCCTCTTCTGAAACCCCACACAAACCCCCTAACTCCTGAAACATGGACCATCTCACCTCATCCATCCCCAAACACCCTCCAACCTTACCACATCACAGAAAAACTGTCTGAAAGGCTGCCCAGTATCTTTTATGATTAACAAATTACAAATAATAGATTTGTCAGGTAAGTCAAAGGTTGCTGTTCTGGATTTACAGAGCTGGGTAGTAACTGATTACATGTAAGGTAAGACTCCAAACGAAGGTGTCAAAAAACACTCTCACAGCACTGATCAGAGAGTTGTTTGTTTGATGGTGAAGGCTGGATATTCAGAGACAGTCTGGGGGTGGACCATGAGAGGGTATGATGGTCCTGATGGGAGTTTTAAAGAAAGACTTAATGTGGATCAGAATGGATCTCTGACCATCACAAACACCAGAACCACAGATGCTGGACTTTATAAACCACAGATCAGTAGAAGTAGAAAAACCTTGTTCAAGAGATTCATGGTTTTTTTCTCTAGTGTGTAACTCAAATCTTTTTGTGTAATTATGCTCTTATTTTAAATCAACACTGAATTATTTTAGATCAGACGTTTGAGTCGCATTCTTTTAAATTCCGCCTGGATTCAAAGATGCCATGATGCCAAACCCCCTTATCAAAGAAGAAAGCTATCATGTACTGTGACAATGAGCACTTATCAGGAACTAACTAAAAGCTGGATTTCCAAAAGTATTTGAAATATGCAAAGTTTCAAAGTCCATTATGAGAGAAGTATAGTCCTACTTGTCGATACTCCACTCTGTCACGGAATGCGCACATAGGTAACTGCCTGACAACATGCCAGTGTGAATCTGAATTTCCTTTCATGGTATAATTGCACTTATAATAACACAAAGCTATTATTCATCTGTTCATGCGTCTTTTTTCCAGTTCAATGTTCCAATAACTCATGCCCAATTAAAGCTGCCCAGATATACTGTATTTGCTGATTTGCATATCAATGTGGTGATTGTGATGACATTCTTAATTTTACTGTATTCAGCTGTTATTTCTCCATTAAGTTAGCCTGTATGCCCATTATATATTGCCTTAGCTAACCTTAGCTCATGTTAGAAGGCAATTGAACTATATTTGCCTTTTTGATAATAAGCTGTAAATTGAGGCACAGGTAGCTTAGTCTGTTGTTCAAACACAACTGGAAATGGAAGGAAGGCTTCACTACTGTGGCTCTCTGTTTGTGATGTGATGCAAGCGTTTACGTCTGCAGACTGCAAGACGGGGGCGTAACTTGAAGTGGGCGTAACTTGAAGTAGGAGGCGTAACTTGAAGTAGGAGGCGTAACTTGAAGTTGTCCAAATCACACAGAACCACGCGAGACCTCAAAACGATAAGTTGTTGGCAATATGGCGACACAGAGTAGAATATTGAGAATGAGGAGATGCGTCACGGTAGCTTGCTGTCACGTGACGAATTGCGCCCGTCCACCATTTTGGGAGGATACGCTATCGGTTGCCAGGGGCAATATATATATAAATACATATATATAATATAGAAATTAAGAAGAAATGGAGAAGAATGCGGCAAAAGAAAAGGGTCCTTACAGGGAGAAACTTACTACCAATGCCAAACAAAGGTATTTAGAGAAACTGGCTAATATAAAAAACGTTGACCCATACGAGCTGCCTGCAGCTGAATGGAACAAAGACCTAGACTCTTTACCACCTTGCTCTTACATGGAAATAGTTAATTACTTGGTTTTTGGCATCAGTTATTACACTATACGAGAATTCAAAAGCCTGAAATCCTTGGAAAGTTACGAGACATTCTGCTGCGGCTGGGGGCGCGACTTGGTCATCTACAAGCCCCCAAACTGTGAAAACACCGTTGTTCTGGCAAAGGTAAGTTGCTTCACCTTTTGTCAAGTCAAGTCACTTTTAATTATATAGTGCTTTTTACAATCCAGATTGTATCAAAGCAGATTAATAATATAATAATAATAACAGTAAAATAACAAAGTTTGTTTCTGCTGTAACTTACAGCAGCTCTGGATCAAACAGTGATGGCATTCAGTTCAAATGAAATAGTGTCAATTGGGGGTGTAACAATATCGTGTCACAATATATTGCAATACAAAAATGCAACAATATATATAGTGGATAGTGACAATATGTAGCAGCTAGTGTGTATAGTTCACCCAAAATGAAAATTACTGTGTGAGGAAAAAAAATCAAGTTTACAGACACCCAAGAAATCCGACGTCTCTTTGTCACATCGGAGACATGCTCTCCCTCATGCTTTTTTCATGTAGGGAAACGAAAAAAACTGTAACAAATGGTTCCTATGGTTTCCACGACAATCGTGTGAGACACTGGAGCAGTTTTTTACACAGCAGTGTTTTCCAGGCATTCTAGAATAGTGCGACAACCTCCTCTACTACCAATGTAAACAATGAACTGTGCTGGCGGGTATCCTCCCAAAATGGCGGAAAGGGGAGGAGACGCGGTCTCTGGGGGCGGGGCGCTGTGTCGTGACGACATTTCCTCATTCTCAATTGATTACGTTTTAAGGGATGCAGGGGTTTTAGGCAGGATTTGATGCATGATGTGTGTGTAGATATTAATGTTAGGGGACAATGTGAGAGTGTACGTTTTAGTAGGAAAACGTATTATCTGAACCACACTCCGGAACAGAAGAGGGCGGTATTGCACCAATAAGCTGGATGCCAACCGCCCTTAAACTGGAAAGAAGACGAATATGACGGCTTGCTGTGAGAGAAAACGGTGAGAATCTTATTTTTTTCCGAAATAATTATTTAAATTGAAGTGTATAAGTCATTTTCATACAGTGGTATTGTTTTTGGAGTTAATAATTAATTAAAACTAAGGCGTAAAGTAAGCAACATATAAGCAAAAGGTCTAAAGACGCTATCCCCAGGTATCACAGGCTCAATCTGTCTGTGACCTACATAATCTAGCATATTTGTGATTTTGCAGTAAACATGTTTTATAATGCATAACTAACAGGGGAACTCCATTAAGTACACGACTCAATAGTGGATTTACATAAACCATATATACTTCTTGGAGACTATTACTAAATGTCTATTTATCATCTGACTGGATAATGTTTGATAAGAATTGTAGATGAGCACATCTAACAGACATGAAACAGGTATCTGAGTGATGTCTGTGTGATATTGTGTAGAATTAACTTTTGTCAACACTGCTATAGATGAGTGTGAGTCATGTAAACAAACAAATCTATGTAAAGTAACTAAACATAAGTTATCTATTTTATTTGTCCATTTACAATATTGATAATTTAAGGAACATTTGTGTTGGATAAATTTTTTTTTACATCAGTTATTAACTCAACATGTAAATGCAGTAAATCACAGATAAATCACAGAGGAGACGGACTCTTGTCTGGATGTTACAGGGACAGATGAGACATGTGTGTTTATCTGCTGCAGAGACACTGATGAAGGAATGCTGCCATCAAAGGATTTGTGTACACTACAAAAATAAATGAAACATTTTAAATCTTAAGTTGTATTTTATTTTAATTAATGTAATTTGAAACAACTATTACACCTCCTTTCTTATTCTCGATTTCTGTGCATTTTGCTGCAGATCTTTTGTGGTGAAGCAGGACCTGCAAGGAAAGGTGAAAAAAAGGGAAAACCTGAAACAAAAGAATAATGTAATGAATTTTTGTATTGTGTATGTGTATTTTTGTAGGACATGAAAATGTCTGTAGACTGGTGTGTGCACTGAGGATGGAGAAGACCACAGCATCATCCTGGAAATGATCGAGAGTCACAGACGAGACGCTCCATCACTCCAGCTCTTACTGTCTCATCAGGACCAGATGCTGCTGTGGTGTCTTCATCCTCAGTGGCCCCAGAGCAGCGAGATCCCCTGATCAACCTGGAGAAGAGAGCCTTGCTCAAGGACACACTAGTGTTCCTGTGGCTCAAGTGGTAGAGCATTGTGTTAGCAGTGCAAGGTTGTGGGTTCGAATACCAGGGAACACATGTTAGGTAAAAACTGTTATTCTCGATTAGGGCTGGGCGATATATCGAACGATATGATCATGCGCATCTAATCAGTAAAGCTGCTTCCGTGATCACCGCTAAAATCGCCATCACATAATTGGAGTGGCATTTAATAGACAGCAGAGGTGGGACTTTCAAGTCACAAGCAAGTCTTCAAGTCATATCCAAGTCCTCAAAGGGTTAAAGTTATTAAGATAACTAAGTGACTAATTAACTGATGATTGTACATTAGTGATGAACTTCTGCTGTTAACAATCAACATCACTGAAGTAAAGAGAAACACAAGAACTACAACTGAATTTAGCCACAGCCTTCAACTGAAAAAAAAAAACCCACTATGCCACCATAATCGTGGTCAGGGTTTGCTTTAGGTAGTCTCTTGACCCTTTTACTAATTCAAAGCAATTTGATTCAAAACCATTTCAATATTGTTTTCGCAACAAACATGTATGCATTGCTGAATCAAACCTTGTAGTGACAGATGATCTTATGCTTTTTCTGCTTATAACTCATGTTGACTTGGACATCATGAGATAGTCTTCTTTGGATTGTTGACTGACATTCAGCTTTTACCAGAGTTGGGACTTTCAAGTCACAAGCAAGTCTTCAAGTCATATCACAAGTCCTCAAAGGGTTAAAGTTAATGAGATAATTAAGTGATTAAGTGATGATTGTGCATTAATGATGAACACCTGCTGTTCTTGAGAATTACAGAGGATCAGATGTTGATGTTTTAGTTGGTTAAAGTGATGCAACCATAATGGAGATCAGTGTTTGCTTTAGTGGGGCTCTTGACCCTTGACTAACATGTTAGATCTCTTTATGTAGCATTGCATGAGGTGCTGTAAAGCAGAGAGAAGACATTAATTTGTATGTAACAGGTGGTCAGATTACAATCAAATCAACATTAGCTCTATTTAAGTTTAGCATAATCAATCTAGTAAAACTGCACTATGGAAAAAAAATTAAGTGAATTTTAAATCTACTAAGAGCATACAAAATTTGAAAAACTATACTCTGTAGACACACACAGACATCAAGAACCAGCATATGACTCTCAACAGTGGTGACAATCAACAAAATGTTGCATGCTGGGTAAAACCTTAGTAAAAACTCCCGTCATGCACTGCAGTATGAAAAATTGTCACCACTGTTGAGGATCGTGTGATAAGTGTGTTTGTCTAAAAACCTGAACTGATTGTCTCCTTTTGTGTCTTTCAACATTGAATCATTGTGATTTTTTTTTTTTACTTCAGTTCAGTAATAGCTGAGTGTCAGTCTACTATCCAAAGATAAACACAATTTCATGATGTTCAGTAATCATGACTTATAAGCAGAAAAAGCATAAAATCATCTGTTACTGCAAGGTTCGACTCAGCAATGCATACATGTTTGTTGCGAAAACAATATTGCACTTGTTTTGAATCAAATTGGTTTGAATTAGTAAAAGGGTCAAGACACTACTTAAAGCAAACCTTGACCACAATTATGGTGGCATAGTGTTTTTTTTTCTTTTACTTTTTTTTTCAGTTGAAGGCTGTGGCTAAATTCAGTTGTAGTTCTTGTGTTTCTCTTTACTTCAGTGATGTTGATTGTTAACAGCAGATGTTCATCACTAATGCACAATCATCATTTAATTAGTCACTTAATTATCTCTTTAGCTTTAACCCTTTGAGGACTTGAATATGACTTGAAGACTTGCTTGTGACTTGAAAGTCCCACCTCTGATAGACAGAGCCGTAGATCGCTGACAAGCCACGCCATATCGCGTTCATTATCGAAGGCGATTCATCTGCGATAATGAACGCGATATGGCGTGGCTTGTCAGCGATCTACGGCTCTGTCTATTAAATGCCACTCCAATTATAAGCAGGTGATGGAGATTTTAGCGGTGATCACGGAAGCAGCTTTACTGATTAGATGCGCATGATCATATCGTTCGATATATCGCCCAGCCCTATTCTCGATGCACTGTAAGTCACTTTAGATAAATGTATAATTTATTTATAAATTTGATCCACTTCAGTGGTTTAGCCCAATACTAAAGTAATAAATCAATGCATGTACTTGTAAACTCTGTGTAAATGTTTTTCAGGTAGTCGTGCTCATGGGGTGCAGGCACACGATTGTTTGGAGCAGACACAGCAATAAGATTGTCCTGCACGTGTTCTTCTGCTCTCGCTTCAAGGTTGTGTGGATCAGAGAGCCGACATCATGGTCTTCCTCATCCTGTTGCTCAACGACATCCCCGTTGAGAAGAGTGAGATTGTGAAGCACAGCAGCAGAACTGTATCAGCTGTGTTCAGATGGCAGGAGGATGTTGGGTTCACCATCTGTAAATACTTGATTGTTAGAACAATAAGTTTGAATGAAGCTTTGTTTCATGTGTTGTTGACTTGTACATGTATGCATTTATTGTGATGCTAACTTTTATACATTATTTTAATCATTTAGACATGTTTTTTGTTGTCAGTAAATAAGATATAAATATTTTATCCATTCATGTATTAATTGCTTGACTGAAAATGGATGTATTCACATCGACTGCATTTATTTAACTAGTATATATTCATGTATAGCTATGTCACAAAAGAAAATACATTTGGCTTCTTTTACTAAAATGACATTTTAAGAAAAATATATATATAATTATTGGTTGGCATTTATTGTTATTATTGCATGTAAGTGTTGGGGTGGGCAAAAGATGCAATTCATTATGGGGTAATGTTAATTTTCGAGTAGTAATACTTACATTTTTAGAGTGTCAAATCAACAATCTTCTCCAAAGGTGAGATCTTCGAGCAGCTGATCGATGTACCCTTTGTGCAGATATTGCAGAGTCGCTGTGAGGTGTTTGTGCACCTGACCCTCTTTTTTATTATTAATGCCAAATTATTTCATAAAAGATCATGGTAAGACGGTTGTATCTAACAATAAACAATCATAATGCCATAAAACAGTAAATAAAAAATCATGTTTTCATTATAGTATGAGATACTATACAAGAAAAACATTTTTCACGTAAAATAATTGAAAAAATATTCAAGAGATAACAGTGGCGGCTGGTGAAAAATATGTTAGGTGGGGCTGTCATATTCGGTTATTTTAAATAGCTTGGCCTTGGTAACCATGGGACACCAGGTCTTATAGCATTGTGGCTCCCAGGTTGTGGAATGCTTTTGCTCAAGACGTCTGTCAAGCATTCACCCTTTTCTCCTTCAAAACCTTTTTTTTTGTCTGAATATTACTCTTTAGCTCAGAATCTTTAAATTTTACCTTATTATTAATGTTTATGTTACTTGCTTGAATCTTTAACCTAACTTTGTAACTGAACTCTGTATATTTATATCTGCCCTTGGTATGTCTATCTTTGATGTTGAGGTTTATTTAGTTCAATTCCTTAACCTAGGCCTATATTGTAAAGCGACTTTGTTGGAAAGGCTATATAAAAAAAAAAAATCCTATTATAATTAATAACCACCCAGGATACCAGTGCTCTGTGAAAAGTAATTATTTAATGCCAATATTAAAAGTTTGAGGCATTTTTGCACAAAAACAAACATATTGCACAAACTTTCTATTTGCATTTGAAATTTAACTCCAACAAAACACTTAGTCATTAATTAGCTGATTAAATACAACTATTACCTGCAACAATTTTGAGTGATTTTAAACAAATGTTCCACAAAATGTACAGTAAATAAACATAATAAACTCGATACTTTAGTAGTAGGCGAAGCGCCCATAGCTGACTAGATTTTAGCTCGCTGATTGCCTACAGTTTATGTCAAACATTTATATCTAAAATCAGCAATTGGCTAAACTGCTCCAAAGACCCGCCTTTCTGGGGCGCTTTCTCCAGAGCTGATCACGTGTACAGATCTAGACGGGACGTCAATTTTGAATTTCTATAATATTTTACAAATAAACTAGCTGCATTTACTCTCTCAAACACACAAATATTGATAATTTTATATATGATTTATTTATGTATTTACATGTATTTGCCTGCAGTCTATGGTATTTGCTCATGGGGGGGGGGGGCGCCCTAGCGCCCTCTATTGGCCAGCCGCCCCTGAGAGATAATGATTTTGGGTTTTCAAATTATAAAATGCTAAATGCTATAAAATCCTTAAATGCTTTAAGGATAACACTTGATCACATTAGTGGAGTTAAAAATATAAAAAATTTTAATCAACAGTAGGGCTGGGCGATATATCTAACGATATGATCATGCGCATCTAATCAGTAAAGCTGCTTCCGTGATCACCGCTAAAATCGCCATCACCTGCTTATAATTGGAGTGGCATTTAATAGACAGAGCCGTAGATCACTGACAAGCCACGCCATATCGCGTTCATTATCGCAGATGAATCGCCTTCGATAATGAACGCGATATGGCGTGGCTTGTCAGCGATCTACGGCTCTGTCTATCAGAGGTGGGACTTTCAAGTCACAAGCAAGTCTTCAAGTCATATTCAAGTCCTCAAAGGGTTAAAGCTAAAGAGATAATTAAGTGACTAATTAAATGATAATTGTGCATTAGTGATGAACACCTGCTGTTAACAATCAACATCACTGAAGTAAAGAGAAACACAAGAACTACAACTGAATTTAGCCACAGCCTTCAACTGAAAAAAAGTAAAAGAAAAAAAAAACACTATGCCACCATAATTGTGGTCAAGGTTTGCTTTAAGTAGTGTCTTGACCCTTTTACTAATTCAAACCAATATGATTCAAAACAATTGCAATATTGTTTTCACAACGAACATGTATGTATTGCTGAGTCAAACCTTGCAGTAACAGATGACCTTATGCTTTTTCTGCTTTTCTGCTTATAACTCATGATGACTGAACATCATGAAATTGTGTTTATCTTTGGATAGTAGACTGACACTCAGCTATTACTGAACTGAAGTAAAAAAAGAAAAAAAAATGCTTCAATGTTGAAAGACACAAAAGGAGACAATCAGATCAGGTTTTTAGACAAACACACTTATCACACGATCCTCAACAGTGGGAGTCATATGCTGGTTCTTGATGTCTGTGTGTGTCTACAGAGTATAGTTTTTCAAGTTTTGGTAGATTTAAAATTAACTTACTTTAATTTTCCATAGTGTAGTTTTACTGGGTTGATTATGCTAAACTTAAATAGAGCTAATGTTAATTTGATTGTAATCTGACCACCTATCACATACAGATTAATTTTTTCTCTCTGCTTTACAGCACCTCATGCAATGCTACATAAAGAGATCTAACATGACAGTCAAGGGTCAAGAGCCCCACTAAAGCAAACACTGATCTCCATCATGGTTGCATCACTTTAACCAATAAAACATCAACATCTGATCCTCTGTAATTCTCAAGAACAGCAGGTGTTCATCATTAATGCACAATCATCATTTAATTAGTCACTTAATTATCTCATTAACTTGAACCCTTTGAGGACTTGGGATATGACTTTAAGACTTGCTTGTGACTTGAAAGTCCCAACTCTGGTAAAAGATGAATGTCAGTCAACAATTTAAAGAAGACTATTTCATGATGTCCAGGTCAACATGAGTTATAAGCAGAAAAAGCATAAAATCATCTGTCACTACAAGGTTTGACTCAGCAATGCATACATGTTTGTTGCGAAAACATTATCGCAAGTGTTTTGAATCAAATTGGTTTGAATTAGTAAAAGGATCAAGAGACTACCTAAAGCAAACCCTGACCACAATTATGGTGGCATAGTGTGTTTTTTTTTTTTTTTTTTCAGTTGAAGGCTGTGGCTAAATTCAGTTGTAGTTCTTGTGTTTCGCTTTACTTCAGTGATGTTGATTGTTAACAGCAGAAGTTCATCACTAATGTACAATCATCATTTAATTAGTCACTTAATTATCTCATTAACTTTAACCCTTTGAGGACTTGAATACGACTTGAAGACTTGCTTGTGACTTGAAAGTCCCACCTCTGCTGTCTATTAAATGCCACTCCAATTATGTGATGGCGATTTTAGCGGTGATCACGGAAGCAGCTTTACTGATTAGATGCGCATGATCATATCGTTAGATATATCGCCCAGCCCTAATCAACAGTATTGGCTATACTACAATCACAACATAAAAAGGCAGCCGTTTCTGCAACATGTTCTTCATTATCAAGATAATTACAAATACATTAATTAATCCTGTCACTTATGTCTTTTACGTTTTTGTGCTTGTTTTAACTTTTTAGGTCACATGATCAAGCGGATGATGATATACAATTTGCATTCATACTTCATACATACGCATTTAGGCTGTAGAGTATATACTCTTTTAGCGCTCGTTAAGTTAGTACTTATTGAAATTAAGTGCCTAATTAAAGGGAATGCGGTTTCGAACGCATCCCGACAAAGTCTCGTTTTGACATCTCGCGTGGTTCTGTGATTTGAACAACTTCAAGTTACGCCCACTTCAAGTTACGCCCCCGTCTTGCAGTCTGCAGACAGACCTTTCTCATGTGATGTGACAATCATTGATGTTGTACACTGTTGTGCTTCACAGAGACACAGAGGGGAGAAAAGCATCAGAGCTTCACAAACACTAGGGTGGCCATTCGTGCCATTTTCGCAGGACACGTCCTGGCCAGGATTTCTATATTGCCTAAAATATCCAGATTTTGGCTTTGGTTTCCTGTTTACATACTTAATGACGGTAATGATCATTTGACCAATAACCTGCAGACTTTGTACGTAAATCGACCAATTGTGGTGCGTGAGAAGGTGGGATCTACACAGAACGGTCAAAGCGATGCAAATACATGTACATTTTAGTGTCGGACTGGAAAGCAGCACTGAGCTGACTGATTGGTGTATGGCATCAGAGTAATGTGAGAGCGATTCAAAAGCACAAGAAGCCATTGGTCTGTGCAGCGCAAACAAAGCCAAAACGTGGATATTTTAGGCAATATAGAAATACTGGCCTGGATGTGTCCTGCGAAAATGGCACGAATGGCCACCCTAAAAAACACACACACACACACACACAAACACATATATACACCAAATATCTGTGTACAGATGGGGGCCAGTTGGTCAGCACAGACATTTATACAGGCAGGTGAAATACCATCTGGACCTGAAGCTGTCTTAGGCCCTTGGTATTTTGGTTGATTAACAATGGACACACATACCCGTTTACACCTGCTGATTTAATCTGTCTCTTCTGTGCACTTTTGACCACTTCTGACCAGATACCAAATACTCCTTAGCCACCGTGTGTTACAAGGGAAGACTTCAGCATTCATTTCAACATATGAACAAACTGATTGATGTTTAAGATTGATGTTGGTTTCAAAAGCCTGAAATCAATTTATTATTGTAATATTTAACTGTAGCTAGGCTCTGCAACAAGATGGAATACGACACATATGAGCAGACAGACAAGTGTGAATTAAGAATCCGATCTACTACATATTTGCATTAGAATAAAATTTTTCGTGATAAATTAATTACAGCATTAAACGTTAATCAATGAAATAAAGATATCGTAAAGAACAAGAGATCAGAATAATTGAGTTTACACTGCCGCAGGAGTTTATTACTGTGAAATGTTAATAAATATCACAAATGTATAACCTACTGATCAGACGCCAGCAGCACAAACAGAACAAAACAAGAAACATTTTCAGCTGTTTAGTGAAAATTCTGATCTAATAAGACTGTGAATAAAAGCACAACTGATCTAAACAAACACAACAGCACTGATGTGAATCCTCCTCTGACAGAGTTTGACCCTCCTAATAAAAAACACACATGAGTATATGCATGCGATATATAGTTACAGTACATATGTAGCATAGAAATATTATTTTGCCTCATAGTATGAAATTAACAACATAAAACAAAATAAATGAAGAACAACATTGTTGAATACTGGATGTAGTAATTTTTTTCTTCTTCATTTTTTCATTTTAGTTTATGGATAAATACAAAGTTGAAACCATGCGATCTCAAAATACCGGTTTTACTTTACTGTTTTGTTTATTAGTCAAATTGTTTTATTTCTTCTTTTTTTTCTTTTTCTTTTTGAATGTGGTTTGATCTTTCGGATGAACAGAGATCTTGTAGGTGAGAATGGTTATCCACTGCATGTGTGTTTAGTTTGTGGGTGAAGAGGTTCTTCCTGTTCTGTTATGAACAGCGTTGATATGACTGATGAGACATGATGAGAAACAGTTTCACACTCAGACAGAAAGCCAAGGTCCATCCTTTTGTTCCAGTTACTGTGGTGTGTTATAACTAACCTTTTATTTAGTTCCCACTGTGAATGACTTACTACAGGTTTGGAAGCCAAAAACAAACATATTGTTATCATTACCATAATCCTAGTACAACCAAACTGTAATTATGACTAAATGTAACTAAATGTTATTTTAAACCATGTATTAATATAATCAACTCACAGTCAGGAGTCACAGAAATTTCAAGGTAAAATGATCACATCAAAATATTAAAACAAATACTTTAAAAACAGATGCAAGTTTAATCATCTTCTCATACTGACAGGCACACACTTTACGACTTGACCCTCCTCTTCAGTTTTCTGCAAAATAAATATATAAATAAAAAAATGGCATGAACTGCATTGGCAAATTGAAAATGAAAAAAATAAATAAATTTAAAAATAAAACAAATAAAAAAGCTAATTTAATCAATGAACTTGAACTCTCTTTAAGAGTAGAGGTTCTTCCTGTTCTGTTATGAGCAGCATTGAACTTTAGTCTACAGAAACATGAGAAACTGTTTCACACTCAGAGAGAAAAGCCAACCATGATCTTGTCTGAGCTATGAATAAAAAATAAAAATGAAATAATTCATATTTTCTAATCTTGTTATTTTAGAGGATAGAATAAGTAGCTACGTTTTGGGATAAATTACTTTCGATGATACTTTATTCCCCATTCTCATGAGCCGCAACTTTTCCCGCTTTAGCAAGTTAACTGAATAATGGAAATGCTTTCTATATTTTAATAAACCTGTGAATAAAAATGTGGTGGACTGAGTCACCACTGGCTCAATTGGACAGGCAATTTTCACATGAAGTTTTGGCCTCGAGTGTGGCATGTGAAGCAGTATACAGTTATGAGAAAAAACGGCATAAGTCCTCTCCTAAGCATGTACTCAAGCCTTAAGATTCACTCTCAGTTTGTGACATCGGAAATGGATCTTGTGAAATGTGCGATTGCATAGCTGATCACTCCTGAAAAACGTAAACTTATCGGCGTCTCTTTCTAGTTAAAGTTTGTCACCAAGCTCTCTCCATCTAGAAAATGCAACACCGATATTGATCCTCACTCTTTCTCTCCTCTTGTCCCAAACTCTTCTTGGGTTGTTTGTTTGACCCGTACGCTTAATTTAACAGGAGCTGTATTTGTCGACAGAACCAGCAGCAGACGGTAAACGGTAATTATGTTCCATAAATAAGTAACACAATCCACCATAAAACATGCAAGAAGAAGTAAATAAGGAACTGCTTGAAGCAAGCTAGGTTTGCTGGACGCTAGACACTACTTTCGCATTTGTCCACGACACTGTTGTCATTTGGTTTCTACATCAGTAAAGCCAGTAACAAAGGGTAACTGACGTCATTGACAGACGACAGCACTGCCCCGTGTCACTGTTTAGAATGGGAATTTTCTCATGATTTACAAGTAGTTGAAAACAATAGAGATATTGTTAGTAATCAGCTGGACAAAATTTATAACACCAGCCTAGTGGTTTTTGGATATTTTACTGCAAATATCTTACAAATAGTACATTTAAAGGGGTTCTATTATGCTCTTTTACAAGGTCTTGATTTTTTTCTTTATGGTGTACTAGAACATGCTCTCATACACTGTAAAACCCGACAAGTTAACTTAACTCAAACCGTTTGAGTAAACCGATTGCCTTGACTGTAATACCCGACAAGTAAACTTAACTCAAACGGTTTAAATAAACAGATATCCTTAAGTTATGTTAACTCAAACCATTTGAGGAAACCGATTGCCTTAAACCGTTTAAGTTGAAAAAACTCACAGTTATGAGTACTCTGAACTTAATTCAGTTGAGTTCACTGAAAGAAGATATACATTGCAATTAAGTAATTAAGTGATTAACTGAGTGATAATTGAGTTTAGTGATGAACACCTGCTGTTAACAAACAGAATCACTGAAGAAAAGAGAGAAAGGAACTACAGCTGACTTCAGACACAGCCTCACTCAAACCTGACAAGTTATGTTAACTCAAACCATTTGAGGAAACCGATTGCCTTAAACCATTTAAGTTGAAAAAACTAACAGTTATGAGTACTCTGAACTTAATTCAGTTGAGTTCACTGAAAGAAGATGTACATTGCCATTAAGATTAACTAAGTGCTGATTGTTAATTAGTGATGAACATCTGCTGTTAACAAACAGAATCACTGAAGAAAAGAGAAACACAAGAACTACTACAACTGACTTCAGACACAGCCTTAGATGAAATCAACTGAAATAAAATACATGAAATCTCTCAAGATCTGATTAAACAACCCCACAAACAGCATCTCCAGCTCCACTTATTAATAACCAGACTGACTTTATTTCTGTCAGACGTCTACAGAAGATCTTATTGAGAATGAACTAAGGTTTAGATGTTGATTTATTGTTTCAGTTGAAGTAACCATGTTAGAGATCAGTGTTTGCTTTAGTTGGGCTCTTGACCCTTGATTTCTGTCTTAGTCTTTTCTCTGTCTGTTATAACCGTGTGTTTCTAAAACACATTTGTTGTAACTCAAAAGCCCAGAAAAATGCCATCAGGTGTTAACCTGTATCTAGGTGTAAGTTGTTATACTTTATATTGGTGATGATAATTATTCATTGTTATTCACAATTATTGAGCCGTACGGAGTCTAATCTTTGATGAAGTAGTGTAATTTATAGAAGTGGGTCTAGTAAAAAAATGACACTAAGAGCCAGCGGTTCTGTGAACAGTTAATATAAAAATGAATTTATAAACATTTTGTACACATAAATTTTTCTTCTATGCCAGTAGTTGGTCAAACACAGACATTAATAATCAGAATATGAACCTCTACAATGGTGACGAAAAAAAACATGCTGCAATGCATGCTGGGTACTATTGTATTACAAAACTCATCCATGGCTCCCAGCATGCTCTGCAGCATTTTTTTTTATGGTCACTATTGTTGAGGTTCATATGCTGATTATTGATGTCTTTGTGTGACTGTTTGACTCCATAGATGTCCAAACCGTTTGGGAAGTCATTCAGATTAACTGATTATCACAGAACCACTGGCTTTTAGCATCCATTTATTATAATCAATCAAATTACACAACACCCATTTCATTAGAGATTAGACTCAGTACAGTTCAATAATTGATGATTATCATCACCAATATAAAGTATAACAACCTACACCTAGATACAGGTTAACACCTAGTGATATTTCTTCTGGGCTTTTGAGTTACAACAAATGTTGATTTAACATTTGCTCGCAATGTTTTTTTTTACGAAACATCATTTTGCAGGACAATTGTCTATTACAGTATACAAGACATATAGAAGGGTGCCAATAAAGCTGTGGTGATATACAACATGCTTTAAGAAAAGTTTATTTCCATCACACTGTAAAGTGATCTAGAGGAAAAGCAGATGTGTTTTGCCTATTGGCATACTTAGCCTATTACGTGTATTTGTTTTTATTTATGCTATTATAACTACACCGGGTCACCAACTAATGACAGATTGAAATCTACAGTAAATTAACACATCCTTCTTGACTCTTCAACCGAGTGAAATGGTATTTAAGAAGCCTTTAACATTATGTGCTCAACATTAAATCTGTAACATGTAGCCAACATTAAGAATAGGGTTGTGCCGGTGATGAAATTTTCCCATTGATTAGTTAACTTATGACAACACCAATGTTATTTGTTAATCTCTTCTGTAGATTTTGATCCTTTTAAGTTGTTATGATATATTGTTAATTAAAAAACAACAGTAAAAAAGTACAATAATAATAATAATAATAAAAAACTAATACGACGGGGGTCCGTGTACCTTCGTATAATTCGTTCTCTTACGAGAGCTCTCTCGTACTGCGTCTTAGCTAAGACGCTACGGGAAAAGTCTCTTTTCACGAAATACTGAAGCAAAAAATTATCCTTAATTTTGTATTTTTGTAAAGCGCATTTGCAGCAGTACACAGCCATAGGCGAGACGGCTCGTTCGCTCATTGGCTTGTTCTGCGGCAACTGCACAGCCTATCGAGCGCGGGCTGATGCAACATCAGACCAATAAGGGCGCTTCGCGCCCTTCTTGCCACTTCCCGCCGAAACGGGTGTGGCCCAACCTATAAAAGGAGCTCGAAAAGGCTGACTCACCTGATTTTTCATCTCTTCAGCGAAGCTCACGCATCGCTGGATCACGGAGGAAGCAAGCGCCGTCTGAGAAAGCACATCAGCAGGACGAGCCATTCTGAAGCTGCTGGCATCGCCGCCTTCCATTGCCGTTCCTGCTGCGCTATCCGGCGCCTATATCCTTTCAATCCTGTTATATACAAGCTGTTCTTTATGTGTGTGTGTGTGTTCGCCCTGCGACACACACTCGTAAAAGAGCTCGCGTCTTTTTTAAGATGCCTTCCTGCGGCTCGTCAGAGCCCCACTCAGCGAGGGAGACCGGTACGTCATCTGTGTCTCCTGCCTGGGTGAAGATCATGCAGCGCTCGCATGCTGACGGCGGATGCCCCCACTGCGAGCTGTTGCCATGGTGACTCTGAGGACTCGCCTGGCCTTTTTCTCTGAGCCTGCATTCTCCGCTGCGCTGAGGCGCCGTAAAAGCATCGCTTCCAGCGGATTCCGGAACCGTCTTCAGCTCAACCGAGCTCGCCGGTTCGCCCTGCTTCACCGGCCCCCCCTGCATCGCTTCCCGGTGGGCAGCGCCCGCTGTTTGCCGGCGCGTCGTCCGAGGAAGTCGATCTCAGGGCCGCGTCGGGGGAAGAGGACACGCGCTCTCTGCTAGCTTCGGGCAGTGAGGGCTGGGCGAGCTCCGAGGATCTCGCGCCTTCTGCTCAGAAGCCCAGCAGACGAGCTGACATCGAGAAGGAGCCGGGGCGAATGATCGTGTTGGCCGCGATGAGTCTCGGCCGCGAGTGGTTTGCTCCAGCGCCCCCCCCTCTCGTTCCCGGCTGGATGGTATTTCCCTTTCGGATGAGCGTACTTCTCAAAGCCCGCCTCATTTCTTCCTGAGCTTCACGAAGAGGTGGCGAAGGCTTGGAACGCTCCATATTCAGCACGAACTCGTTCGTCTGTCTCACTAGCATTCTCCACACTGATGATGCTAAAAACAGGAACTACCACTCACTTCCGCCGGTGGAACAGGCGATAGCGACGCACCTTTGTCCGCCCTCTGCTGGACGGCGGCAAAAGCGGTGTTGCCATCTAAAGCCTCCTGTGTGACGCTGCGTCGGCGCTACTAACGATGGCTGCTTCATCCAAGCGCAGGTGTACGAGTTCCGCTGTGGCCGAGCTCTCACCCAAGCGCGCCGCTGTTTCAGTTCCAGGAATTGTGACTGTCTCAGCGTTTTCTGCAATGCGCAAGCCTGCACAGTTGCCCGCTTGCCTGCACACAAAAGCCGTTATCACAACAGCTTCAGCAACGCAGCTCGAGACCCCCGTTCTCGCTCTACTGGCCGTCGCCCCGCGCCGCGGGGACCGCGGCAGAGTATTACGGTGAGGCCGGGAGCCCCGAAGCCATCCTGGGAAAGCCATCTACGCATGCTGCATGACGCTGCGTCGGCACTACACACGATGGCTGCTTCATCGAAGCGCCGGTGTACGAGTTCCGCTGCGGCCGGGCTCTCACCTAAGCGCGCCGCTGTTTCAGTTTCCAGAGATTGTGACTATTTCAGCGTTGTTTGCAATGCGCAAGCCTGTACGGTTGCCCGCTTGCCTGCACACGAAAACCGTTATCACGGCTACCCAGATATTTCCCGAAAAAGGTGTAATTTCTGGTGTCCCGGCCACGGCCGATGGTGCTATAAATGTAGTGACGATGCCCACTGCTCAGTGCCCATCTCCGCATATAAGCACAGCCCTTCACACAGGGCTCGCGCCTATAAAAGCGACTCAAGTCGATCACGCGCACTACATAGTAGACGTGCCCACTCCTCAGTGCCCACAATCACTATGTCACACGCGTCATGTGGTTTCTGTAAAAACGAAACCCGTGCACGTTCGTCCGGCCACGGCCGATGGTGCTATAAATGTAGTGACGATGCCCACTCCTCAGTGCCCATCTCCACATGTAAGCACAGCCCTGCACACAGGGCCTGCGCCCATAATGTCGACTCAAGTCGGTCGCGCACACTGCATAGTAAACGTGCCCACCCCTCAGTGCCCACAATTACTATGTCACACGCGTCATGTGGTTTCTGTAAAAACGAAACCCGTGCATGCTCGTCCGGCCACGGCCGATGGTGCTATAAATGCAGTGACGATGCCCACTACCCAGTGCCCATCTCCACATATAAGCACAGCCCTGCACACAGGGCTAGCGCACATAAGATCGACACAGATCGGTCGAGCGCGCCGCATAGTAAACGTGCCCACTTCCCAGTGCCCACATACACTATGTCACATACGGCGCGGGGCTTCTGTAAAAACGAGGCCCGTGCACGTACATTCTGCACAGGCAGGCAGCGAGTTTAAAGTGGTAAAAGTGCACACATGCAGCCCACGGTTACTCGCAGATATATCGAGTCCCACGGGACCCGCTCAGCCTCCCTCCAGTCAGTTAAGCGCCGGAACGGGGTCGAGGAAGAGCGATCTGCCCGCTGTGATCAGCGCGCTCCCCGCCTCAGATGCGCAGCACACTCGAGCGCCGCCGTTGCCCAGTCAACAGAGCGCGTTTCGCATCCAGCCCTTAGCCATTCATGCAAATGCATGGTCAGTGCTTCCAGGGGTTTCGGATTGGGTGCTAGGCATTATAAAGAGAGGCTACACGCTACAGTTTTCTCGACGCCCACCGTGCTTTTCAGCGCGCGTCGAAACTACGGTCAAAACAGAAGTAGCACACATACTTCGGGCCGAAATATCAAAACTGTTGAGCAAAGGGGCTGTAGAGCCTGTGTCTCAAAGCGAGGGGGGGCTGTACAGCAGATACTTTCTGGTGCCCAAGAGAGACGGGGGTCTCCGGCCCATACTGGATCTAAGACAGCTGAACAGGCATTGATGAAACGCAGTTTCAAAATGCTCACGACCAGGAAGCTCCTCGCGCAGATTCGCAGAGGGGACTGGTTCATGTCAATAGATCTGAAGGACGCGTATTTTCAAATACAGATAGCGTCAAACCACAGGCGATATTTGAGATTCGCCTTCGAGGGCCAGGCATACCAGTTTGCAGTCCTGCCATTCGGCTTGTCCGTAGCTCCTCGTACGTTTACGAGGTGCATGGATGCAGCGCTCGCTCCTCTTAGACTCAGAGGCACACGAGTGCTGAATTATTTGGACGACTGGCTGGTTCTGGCCGATCATGAGCGGAGCTCATGGACCACAGAGCCGTTTTACTCGATCACCTCGAGAAGCTCGGCCTCAGTGTCAATTGGGTGAAGAGTTCGCTGAACCCCAGTCAGACGATCCTGTTTCTGGGTATAGTTCTGAACTCGTGTTCCATGACGGCGCGGCTGTCACCACAGCGCGCGATGGGCATTCAGCGTGCAGCGAGTTCTTTCCGCTGTGGCGCGACTGTGTCGCTCAAACACTGTCAAAAGATGCTGGGTTTCATGGCCTCAGCATCTCCGGTTCTGCGGCTGGGCCTGCTCCGCATGCGCCCCCTGCAGTTCTGGCTGAAGGCTCGGGTGCCACGCAGAGCGTGGGCGTCTGGCCGGCTGCATTTCAAGGTCGATCAGAGCTGTGTTGCGGCTCTAGCACCTTGGACAGCGAACGGCTGGTACCGATCAGGTGTAAGCCTGGGGACTTCCCCGAGTGTGAAAATGGTGTCGACGGACGCCTCCACTTCGGGATGGGGAGCGCTGCTCGAAGGCAGACCGTCCTTTGGCCTATGGTCAGAATGGGAGAAGCTCCATCATATCAACTGCCTGGAAATGCTGGCAGTGGAGAACGCGCTGACGCGCTTTTGTCCCCATATCAAGGATCACCACGTCATAGTCCGTTCGGACAACATGTCCGTGGTGTCCTACATAAATCGCCAGGTCGGTCTCGGGTCCCGAAACCTGTGCAGGCTGACGGAACGCCTCCTGATTTGGGCTCAGCGCAACGTGTGCTCGCTGAGAGCAGTGCATGTGCCTGGACTGCAGAATCTGGGTCCAGACAGGCTGTCCAGAGGCAATGTTCCTACGGGCGAATGGTCTCTACACCCGCAAACAGTCCGGCTGTTGTGGCAGAGATTTGGCATGGCGGAGGTGGACCTCTTTGCGTCCCACGAAGACGCTCACTGCCCCGCGTTCTTTTCCAAGAACGAAAGCGCGCTGTCACGGAGATGGCCGTGCTGCCCGCTTTATGCGTTCCCTCCCGTCTCCCTCCTTCCAGAGGTGATAGAACGGGTGAGAGAAACGAGATGTTCAATACTGCTTGTAGCACCTCTTTGGAAGAACCAACCATGGTTCCCAGATTTGATGCAGTTAGCAGATGTCGCCCCGTGGCCGGTACCATTGAGGAGAGACCTCCTCTCGCAGGCCAGGGGCTCGATTTGGCACCCTCAACCGGAGTTGTGGTCCCTCTATGTATGGGCACTCAATGGTTACCCGCTGATCTCGCAGTGAGAGTGCTAAATACCATCACTCAGGCTAGAGCTCCGTCGACACGACGTCTGTATGCCTCGAAGTGGTCGGTGTTCTCCAGCTGGTGCACAGCTCGAGGTTATTCACCCCTTAGTTGTGAGGTGACGGAGGTCCTCTCCTTCCTTCAGGAGCTGTTGGATAAGGGCAGAGCCCCATCCACGCTCAAAGTTTATGTGGCTGCCATCGCGGCGTTTTCTGAAACGGCGTCCGGTCAGTCAATAGGAAGGAATGATTTAGTCATCCGGTTCCTCAGAGGAGCTAGGAGGCTGAATCCTCCCAGACCTCCGTCAGTCCCTATGTGGGACCTCGTGGCGGTTTTGGAGGCCTTGAAAGGTCCCCCTTTCAAGCCTATCCAATCGATTAGCCTTCAGCATCTGTCGTTCAAGACAGTATTCTTGTTGGCTCTCGCTTCTGTGAAGTGTGTGGGTGATTTGCACGCGCTCTCGGTGAGCCAGTCGTGCTTGGAGTTTGGGCCCAATGACTCAAGAGTCATACTCAAACCTAGGCACGGTTATGTGCCGAAATCCCTCAACACACCGTTTCGGGCTCAGGTTATTGCCCTGTCTGCCCTGCCGGTGTCAGGGGAGGATGGAGACTCGAGTCTTCTTTGCCCTGTCAGGGTTTTAAGAGCTTATGTGTCTCGCTCTGCTGCCTTTCGGCAGACGGAGCAGCTATTTGTCTCGTTCGGTGGGCGTTCCAAGGGAATGGCTGTTTCGAGACAGACTCTATCCAGATGGATAGTTGACGCCATAGCGTTAGCTTACGCTTCCAGGGGCCTTCAGTGCCCGTTGGGCGTCAGAGCACACTCCACAAGAGGCATCGCCTCGTCGTGGGCGTGGTCTACTGGGATCTCCTTGCAGGATATATGTATGGCGGCAGGTTGGGCCTCGCCGTCTACATTTATCAGGTTCTATAACCTGGAGGTTCCCGCCTTGCAAGCAAGGCTGCTGTCGGTATAGGCGAATCAGGGCCCTGAGGGGAATTCTGAGTTCACGAGCGCTATGCGCTGCCGACTGTTATATGGGCAGTATTGCGTAAGACCCGCATTGCCACATTGGTCAGGCCTTGCCTCGGCTGTGTGACGTCATATTGCCGCATCTACGGATGCTGCTAGATATGGGACGGAGGGCTTTTTCCCTTTTCTGTCCTGGACTCTCTGTGAGTCCCTCAGGTGACTGTGCACTGTAAATCCTGGGCGTTGCTTCAGGTTTATTGGTGTGTGATCCCTGCGCGCACGGCGTTTTACATTGGGTTCCCGTAGCGTCTTAGCTAAGACGCAGTACGAGAGAGCTCTCGTAAGAGAACGTACTCGGTTACTAAACGTAACCTCGGTTCTCTCTAGAAGAGCGAACGAGTACTGCGTTCTCTGCCGTGCGCACGATTCACTCTGGTTCGCTTCGGCGATGAAATAAATCAGGTGAGTCAGCCTTTTCGAGCTCCTTTTATAGGTTGGGCCACACCCGTTTCGGCGGGAAGTGGCAAGAAGGGCGCGAAGCGCCCTTATTGGTCTGATGTTGCATCAGCCCGCGCTCGATAGGCTGTGCAGTTGCCGCAGAACAAGCCAATGAGCGAACGAGCCGTCTCGCCTATGGCTGTGTACTGCTGCAAATGCGCTTTACAAAAATACAAAATTAAGGATAATTTTTTGCTTCAGTATTTCGTGAAAAGAGACTTTTCCCGTAGCGTCTTAGCTAAGACGCAGTACTCGTTCGCTCTTCTAGAGAGAACCGAGGTTACGTTTAGTAACCGAGTACGTTTTTTAATTTAATATTGAAATCTGAAAAATGAAAAAACTGCACGTTTTTCTTTTTTTTCATTTGTCCAAACAAAACGAAAAATTAAGACTTCGGCTTCGTTTTTTCGTTTTTACGTTCAGGGACAGAAAACGAATAAACAACTTGAATATTCGATCCCTGCATGTGGGCGGGAATGAAACGGCCCCCTCCGCTGATTGGTCAACCAAACATTACAACATAATGATAGTCCTAAAGACATAATAGGAGTCCTACGGATTCTTAACGTGTTTATTTCTACTACATTTTATCTCTTTCTCTTCATCATTTTGGTCCTTTGGCACACGACTGTTTTATTATAGTACCCACCTATCAAAATCTGTCTGGCAAAGCTGTGCGACTCACTGCAGCTCGGGGAGAATGTAGCCTATTGTAGCGAAGCGCAGATTTATGTCAACATGTAACATTAGTCATAACTTTTGTTTTAGACAATATGCTGCACTTTAAACCATGGGTGAACTTAAATAAAATGACAGATATGAATATAAATTAGCACATATATTATTTTTCTATTTTGAGTTTTATTCATAGAGCACTTTATGCAAATTTCGGAAATCATAGGTTGTTTTCCCACTAGCATGGGACTAATGGTTCGTCAGAGTGCTTGTTCCAGTGATTGAATTTAGTGAAATGTGAATTCGACGTCATGATTTGAATGTAAACTCATTTGAGTTATAAGAACATATCAAAACCCTGAAATAACACTTCGAACAATAAACCATAGATCAGTGTCAGAAATTACCATTCCCATAAAGGGCACCTGATTTTCAGGTTTTTTTTTTTTTTTTGTTTTTTTTACATTTTACCTTTTGTATGTCATATCTAATGTTAAATTTTTACATAAACATTAGAATAATATGACAATAGGCTGTTACCAATTAAATCAGTATTCAGAGATGATACTTTTATAGATGTATTTACAGTTTAATGCTGATCAGACAGCTGTACGTGCATTTACATAGCAATTACAAATGTATAATGATTTAAGATTAACGTTTTATACAACATTTTTAATACATAAATATGAACAATTTTTTTTAATGAAATGAAAATGATACTTGAATTATGAAAGTAATATCACCACTAGGAGGCGGTATTTCATTGTGTTAATAAAGAAGACTTTTATTCAATCTATTCGTTCAAAATGCTTCATTCATTGATTCAGAAATAAAATCTGTCTCAGATAAAAAAAGTTGCTGTCTATGATAATTGGTCAGTGAATTGTTGTCTATAATAATGGATCTTTCAAAGACTGTGATTCTTTAAGGAACTATACACCATTCTTTGCTCCTACTGTGAGTCACACAGCTGTTGTGTTACTTGGGCAGCGAAAGTTGTTTATTCGTTTTCTGTCCCTGAACATAAAAACGAAAAAAACGAAGCCGAAGTCTTAATTTTTCGTTTTGTTTGGACAAATGAAAAAAAGAAAAACGTGCAGTTTTTTCATTTTTCAGATTTCAATATTAAATTAAAAAACGAGTTATACGAAGGTACACGGACCACGGACCAACAATACATTTATTAATCCATGTTAATGTTAGCGTTCAGTGTTTGTTCATGTTTTTGTTGCTGTTACGTGATGTAGTGGTGTTTGACTAGGGGCGAGACGTGGGCTGATTATGGCATATTTTCAGAAAATGTACGGATTCACCATTGAGATGAAACGCAAAGGCGGCGTTTTCAAATATATCCACTCTGGGACCCGGTTTCAAAACATCAGTTTCACTCTTCCAAAACGCCAGATCCGTGTGGACGAAAATGCCTATCCGCTAAAAAATTTGTGCGCCGAAAAAAAAGAGGAAAAAATAAAATCTCGGACACCCTATCAAGCATCATTGGATAGTGCAGGAAGGAAGAGGAGGAGGAAGAGGAGGAGGAGGAGGAGGATGATGAGGCGCATCATGACAGACCTTCAAAGAATAATAAAGATAATTTTTTTTTCTGTTCAGTTTTTTGTCTTATTTTTGTTCTTTGTACTATTTGATTGTTTTTGTAAATACATAATGTACATTTCTATATTTTGGACTTTTATTTATGTTGCCTACACAGCAAAATCTCCAGTGTTAATTTAACACTCTGAGTGTGGACTCATAAAAACTCTGAAGCAGTGTTAAAAGTAACACTGAAGCGGAGTTGAGGTTAATGAGATAATTAAGAAGTTAATTGAGTTATGATTGACCATTATTGAAGACACCTGATGTTAACAAGCAGACTCACCAAACGAGAAAATCACAATTTGTGTGTCACCATTATAATCGTCAGTGTTGCTTTAGTTGTGATCTTGGCTTGTGGCTTATTGCTTTTAAAATTTGTTTGGCAAGACAAGAGCAAAAGTCATCGGGTGGTGATTATTATGTTTTAATGTAATTGTTGTTTGACCTGAATTACTGAACTAATTTACAGTGTTCTCTCTAGATAAAACTTCCGTTATTGATTGCAACGGCTTTGATTACACAATGAAAGTGCCTGCATTTTGTAGCCATCTCTTGCAAGTGATTCTGATTTTATTTATTTTTTATTAAAGAGTCTTTAATTTAGGCACAAACAGATAACAAGAATCAGCGTATGAATCTCAACAACGGTGACAAACAGCATATCCAGATAAACAGATCTAGTCTGAACATCACAAAACTAGATACTAAAAATTCACATAAAAACAGCAAAAATAAAATATAGTTAGAATAAAAAGTTAAAAAGAGCGTTCAGATCATAATTTATTCATGCCACAATGCATGATGGGAGCCATGGATGTGTTTTTATTGGCTACAACATGCTTTTTTGATGGTCACCGTTGTTGTGATGCTCACACTGATTCTTGATGTCTGTGTAACTAAACTCAACTACATGAGTCCTCACTCAGAGTGTTAAATTAACACTGGAGATTTTGCTGTGTAACAGGTTTTTTGTCTTATTTTTGTTATTGTAGTATATTTTTGTTTTGTACTATTTGATTGATCTTGAGCAAATAATTAATGTACATTTCTTCATTTTGGACTTTTATTTATGTTGCCTAGCAGATATGGATTTTAATTTTACTATTATAGGTGAACATATAGGTACAAATATACATGCATATATGTACCTATATAGGTATATGTATGCACATATATATGTGTACATATATGTGAAAAAATATATGTGTGCATATATGTACATATATCTACATATTATATAGGAAAACGGCCAATTTTATATATGTCACATATATTAAAAACCTATATCAAAACCTATATTGAAACATATATGTTTATATAGGTTTTTTCATGTGGGGAGGACTGTTTCCTGAACCAGTGGTCTACAATGGGTCTGTGCTCGAAGACTGTTACTATAAAGCTGGGAAATTACAACTTTTCAAGGACAGACTGGCACTTCTGACTCACAGCCTGTAAGTACATTTTTATATTTAAAGAATTGGCCACTGATGATTCAAATGCAAGCTTTGAGCAGTGTACACAGCAAAAAATCCAGAGTGAAATTAACTCTACTGGGAGTACATGTGAGACCACGCTCAAGAGTGTGAAAGTGTTAAAATAGGAGTGTTAAATTAACACTGAAGCAGAGTTAAAATTAATGAGGTCATTAAGTGATTAATTGAGTGATGATTGACCATTATTGACGAGACTTGATGTTAACATGCAGAATCAACAAAGACGAAAATCACTATTTTAATGTTGTCACCATTATAGTGGTCAGTGTTTGTTTTAGTTGGGCTCTTGAGCCTTACGTTTTAAAAGTCAGCTTCAGTTTGGCTGTTACAAAAGAATTGTAACAAACAGGCAAGAAAAAAAATCAAAGCATGGGCATTTGACCTGAATCACCAAACTCAAGTAAAGCCTAAACAGATTTGATTGACCTCATTGATTATAACAACCATGTGATTGTTAAGTACCCACTAATTAAAAGGATTTCTTGAAAGTTGTTCTGATAATAAAAAAAGCTTGTTTTAGGCATACACATACATCAAAAATTAGTGTAGGAATCTCAACAACGGTGACAAACAGCATATTCAGAATAACAGAACATCTCTAAACAGTAAAAAAAAAATACTAAAAGTAACATAAAAAACAAAAATAGAATAGTAAGAATAAAGGAAATTACTGAAACAATTCAGATAATAATTTATTCATGCCGCAATGCATCATGGAATGCACTGCAATATGCATTTTTGATTTTCACCATTGTTGAGATTCACAGGTTGATTCTTGATGTTTGCATGTCTAATTGAAAGACTCTTTTGAAATATTTTTGAACTAACAACTTTTAAGAAATTCCTCAGATTGTATTTAAAATGATGGAAATACTTTGTTGAAGAATCATAGGGCTGCAATAATCAACAATGTAACTTTAACTCAGTAATTCAGGAGTAAAAATAGTCTTTGCTTGTCCATCAGTTTGTCCATCAGCAGCCAATTAAAATCTGACTTTAACGTTTTAAGGGGTAAAGAGCCCAACTAAAGCAAACACTGACCACTATAATGGTGACATCATTAAAATAGTGATTTTCGCATTTGTTGATTCTGTATGTTAACATCAGGTCTCGTCAATAATGGTCAATCATCACTCAATTAATAACTTAATTATCTAATTAACTTTAATTCTGCATCAGTGTTAATTTAACACTCCTATTTTAACACTTTCACACTCTTGAGCGTGGTCTCACATGTACTCCCAGCAGAGTTAATTTCACTCAGATATTTTTGCTGTGTAGAGTAGCCTTGTTGTTTGTTGTTTCTCCGATCACAAATGCTGATTATATGTAAGGTAAGACGCAGAAGGAAGGTGTCAAAAACACTCTCACAGCACTGATCAGAGAGTTGTGTGTTTTATGGTGAAGGCTGGATATTCAGAGACAGTCTGGGGGTGGACCATGAGAGGGTATGATGGTCCTGATGGGAGTTTTAAAGAAAGACTTAATGTGGATCAGACTGGATCTCTGACCATCACAAACACCAGAACCACAGATGCTGGACTTTATAAACCAAAGATCAGTGGAAGTAGAAAAACCTTGTTCAAGAGATTCATGGTTTTTGTCTCTGGTGTGTAACTCAAATCTTTTTGTGTAATTATGCTCTTATTTTAAATCAACACTGAATTACTTAGATCAGAAGTGCTCATATATACAGATCTATGGTCTGTTGTATATGGCACACAAAATTAGAAACGCTTCAGAAATTGTAAAGTTGCCATCTGATTGGTCAAATTCTACTGGATTACCGGAAGATGGATGAGTCACATTTTTTTAAACTCAGCCTGGAAACAAAGATGCCATGATGCCAAACCCCCTTATCAAAGAAGAAAGCAATCATGTACTGTGACAATGAGCACTTATCAGGAACTAACTAGAAGCTGGATTTCCAAAAGTATGTGAAATATGCAAAGTTTCAAAGTCCATTATGAGAGAAGTGTAGTCCTACTTGTCGATACTCCACTCTGTCACGGAGTGCGCACATAAGTAACTGCCTGACAACATGCCAGTGTGAATCTGAATTTCCTTTCATGGTATAATTGCACTTATAATAACACAAAGCTATTATTCATCTGTTCATGCGTCTTTTTTCCAGTCCAATGTTCCAATAATTCATGCCCACACAGCAAAATCTCCAGTGTTAATTTAACACTCTGAGTGTGGACTCATATAAACACCGAAGCAGTGTTAAAAGTAACACTGAAGCAGAGTTGAAGTTAATGAGATAATTAAGAAGTTAATGGAGTTATGATTGACCATTATTGAAAACACCTGATGTTAACAAGCAGACTCACCAAACGAGAAAATCACAATTTGTGTGTCACCATTATAGTGGTCAGTGTTTGCTTTAGTTGGGATCTTGAACCTTCAGTTATTTACTTTAGACTTTGTGTTGCTGTAACAGAATTATAACATACAGACCAGAGCAAAGGCAATCATGTGTGCTATTGATTGTGGTTTAAACTAATTGTCATGGAGTGACCTGAATGTGTGAGTTCAGGTTTCTTTACTGTGTACATAAATTAGGTGGATAAAAAAGATAGCAATCCAGCATTTTTTGGCATAATATGACATGTTTTTAAAAGTTAGTTCTACATAAAGAAAAAAATCTTTAGTTTAGACACACAGACATCAAGAATCAGTGTGAGCATCACAACAACGGTGACCATCAAAAAAGCATGTTGTAGCCAATAAAAACACATCCATGGCTCCCATCATGCATTGCGGCATGAATAAATTATGAGCTGAACTGTCTTTTTTATTTTTTATTCTAACTATATTTTATTTTGGCTGTTATTATGTGAATTTTTAGTATCTAGTTTTGTGATGTTCAGAGTAGATCTGTTTATCTGGATATGCTGTTTGTCACCGTTGTTGAGATTCATACTCTGATTCTTGTTATCTGTGTGTGCCTAAAATAATGACTCTTCAATATAAAAAAAGTCAGAATCACTTGCAAGAGATGGCTTCAAAATGTATAGAAAATGAGTTCTCTCTGTGTGTACGTATCTCTCAATGAGTTGCATGTCTGTCAGGAAGCTGGTGATCCACTGACAGATCGAGGTTTTAGCTGTGTAATAAGCGGGATAATGTACATACAGCCGGTTGTTATATCAGTATAAACCACTTCAGGCTGATACAAGACCCCTCCTCTTTGCATCAGGGTTTATTCTAAGATTACAACTGGATGGATGTACATTATCTCTTACAAGTCTGACACCTTGGGTCAAATGTTACATAACTACAGGTAAGTATTGACAAAACCAAAATTAATTAAAAATGAAAGACAACTTTTGTTATTCACAGCGCAAACTGTTGTCGGGAGGGATGGGAATAGAGTGGATATGTTTGCGTGTGAAACCAGTGTGCTAATGGAGTAAATGTGCACCCACATCGCCTCAGAAGGGAACAGAGAAGGAGGAATGAGGTAAGATGGGGAATGTGTAGGTGCTGCACTAACCAAAAGGAAAAGGTGAGGTCACTAGGTCAGATGTTTTTATAGCGCACCCTGTCTGTTAAATGAAGCTTTTATTGTTGAAGTGAAGTATAATTTTGGACACTATGTTGTGCTCTTATTAACAGTAAAATACCAAGGTGCGATTGAATGAATAAAGTACCTTTAGTGTAAAGGTTTGTCTGGTTAATATGGTAAGTTAATGCGTGCTATTAAATGTTGTAATCATATTTCCACACTGACGACTATTTATTTCCTTTCGTGACTGACTTATGTTTTTCCAGGTAAGAGTGTTAATGGAGTGATGGTGTTATGAACCATTATCATGCTACCAAATATGACATTTATACAAAAGGTGTGGTGTAAACAACCACTGAAGCTGTCACTTTTTATCTTGTGTTTAGCAGTGTGACTGTGAGGTCATGTATCAATTTTAATATTTCACATTACACACATTTGCACATTTACGCGGTAATACATCTAAGTGATTATTTTAACAGAGTTTTTTTATTCTTTTATCTGCTTCTTTATTAATGGGATCAGCATTTGTAGTAAAGCTGTTTTGCGTACGGCAGATGTCAAACTGTGAGCTTCATGTGAACAGGAATGGAAAAAAAAACCTCACCCACATCCTATCCTCACAGACACACAACGAAAGACCTCAGACACTCTCACAAACTAACATCAACCACAAAAATCTAACAGTATACATTCTCTTGAATAAGTCATGTATGCACCCAACAGGTCTATATAATAAATATTAGCACAGCAGGTTTCAATTTAACTCTCAAACTGATAGTGAGGGCAGAGCTGTCAGGGGCCTCCAAAAGAGAGTCAAACTCTAGGAGCCACCTGACCACTCTGTAGAGCATTCGCTGATCGCCACTAGATCGTGTTTCCTCATTGATCTAGCCAAATTAAATCTAGCTGTGCTCATCTTCAGATTGATTTAACTGAAAGGTGAGATTTGCGGCTTGCAATCAGGGGAGGTATTAAATCAGAGGTCTGAAATTAAATGCTTTTCATCTTTTCCGTAGAGACGTGAGCATGGTTTTTGCGTGGGCAGCTTTATCACTGACGAAGTGGATTATGCAGTACCTACGTGCAGAGGTGGACAGAGTACACAGTTTCATTACTTGAGTAAAAGTACAGATACCCCTTGCAAACTTTTACTCAAGTACAAGTAAAAGTACTACAGTCAGATGTCTACTTAAGTAAAAGTACCGAAGTACTTGTTTTTAAAAGTACTTGAGTATCAAGAATATAAAAGTACACTTTCTAAATATTGCATTACTACTGCCACAGTGCTTATATTTATGTACAGAAACGTCCTACATGGAGTTATGAAAAATTTTAATGTTAATACCTTGGAGAATGTAAGAGGAATCGAAAGTAAAATCAAGTCGCTTTATTTAACATTTCTCACTTGCCCACAAGGCATTAGCACAATGGCAATGCTCTGACAAACCTCTGCTAGAGTTTTAATGGATTTTTTTGCACCCACATTTGAACCTGACTGTGTTAAACACACTTTATACTCAAGAACATCAAAGAAAATGCTCAGCTTACATTAATGTGTTATATCAGAAAAGAAGATTCAGCTAACAATTGTGTGTACATGTGAGTTTCTCTGTTTTTTTCATTAATAAAATCAATAAACCTAAACCAGCAAAGAAAGCAATATTGCAATGTTCTGACACACCTCTGAACCTGACCGTGTTATACACACAGCATAGAAGAGAAAATAATAATATTGAAAGAAAATCAGCTAATCAGCTTTGTTTAGGTCAGTGTACAAAGAAAGAAAAAATTAAACTCAGCTCATTTGAGTGACAGTATTAAGCCCCTTCCTCTCACATTGACATACAGACAAAGGCAGGAGAAAATACTTTCAGCTGAATAACACCATTCTCACACACACAATCTATGTGTGACAACTCTGTGTGTGTCTGTGTGTACTGTACTTCAATTCAATCAAATGTCATGAAGTCTTTGGCGGAAAGCTGAAGGTGATTGCTGATATGCTTTCCCAATCAGAGGCGCCTGCACTATCCAATCACCACGTATCCAACATCTCGCCCCTAGTCAAACACCACTACATCACGTAACAGCAACAAAAACATGAACAAACACTGAACGATTGTATTTTTTGTTAACTAACATTAACACGGATTAATAAATGTATTGTTCCATGTTCGTTTGTGTACCACGCGCAAGGTTTATAAGCAAGTCCATGTCTTCTTCTCCATTTTAAGTGTATCTCTATGATAGAATTACAGCGCCACATGCTGGTCTGGCATGTGTACTACATCGTTTTGCGGTTTTGTGTGGACGTGGACATTTCTTGAGAAGAGGGGAAAAAAAGATCGGATTGGGGTAAGCTCCGTTTCTGTGTGGACAGGGCCGAAGAATTAATGGGTACTTACGGTTATGGATAAAAATGTAGTGGAGTAAAGAGTACAATATTTGCCTCTCAAATGTACTTGAGTAAAGTCATAAGTACTCCCCAAAAATGATACTCGAGTAAAGTACAGATCCCTCAAAATTGTACTGTACTCAAGTAAATGTACTCCGTTACTGTCCGGCTCTGCCTACGTGTCAAAAACACAGAAAAACACTTTTTATGTAGCCACAGAAACACTTTAATTCAGTATTCCTAATGCTTAATGCAACCTCTGTATGGTCAAGAATATAGTCTATACTATTTTAATACCAATGAACTGGGTCTATAATAGGTTTCATTTTGATAAACATGACACAATAGTACATTAAGATTAGGCTACAAGAAAATACTTTTTACTGGTATAAAAACATACACATACTTCCCTGCTATGTGACAAAAGAAGTATGTCTGAATTCACTTAATAAATATTTCAAAGCTCAAATCAAGTACAAATACAGGTTTGTAATTTGTTAGAGAAAGCACAAAAGTGGTTTTAGTCACTGCCGGTGTGAACAGGACTTTATTGGTAGCTACTACATGTGTAGTGACTGTCAACAATCTCAAAAATCATCTACACATTTTAAAGAACTTATTGTAAGCAGGAGTTGTAATGGTTGTGACAAGATTTTGCAGCTCTGGTCTGGTATATTTTATCTTCTCATGGTGATTGGTGCATACTCAACTTGAGCCTCCTCTTTAACATCCTGTAAAAAAAAAAAAAAAAAAAATATATATATATATATATATATATATATATATATAATGCTTTTGGGAAAGGTAGCCCAGGACAGTATGTACAGTAACATAAAAAGTGTACAAATTTAGAGGTGCAATGTCTTGTGACTGTGGTAGCAGCCTTAAAAAAATATTACATCAATTTGCTGATAAATTGATAAATTGACACAACTGATAAATTGACACAGATGAACAGCATACCTTTGGAATAAATCTTACTGTTTTATGCACTTTTCTGTTGTTGAATGTTGGCTCAATGTAAATGATCTCTTCGGGAGTCTGAACTGTTTAAAAATAATAATAGATGCATTAAACAACAACAACAACAACAACTCAATCTTAACTAGATCTGGTTCTTCACAACATATGTGTTGTTATTATAGGGCTGTCAAAGTTAAAACATTAATTTTATATATTTTTCGATAGTTTATAGACATTTTTTTTGCAGATAAGTAATAAATCATACTAAGATAAATGGTAAAGCAATTCACATTTTATTGTAGTGTGATGAAATGTAATAAAATGTTACCCACCAGTGAAACTAGAAATTTTAATCTAGAAATTTTAATATGAAAACCAACAAGTGCTGCATCTTTACACATGTAGGATTATGTTTCTGAGTTACTGCATCATTAAATTAATACAGAATTGCATTTATGTCTAGTATTAGTACAAACCCGATTCCAAAAAAGTTGGGACACTGTTCAAATTGTGAATAAAAACAGAATGCAATGATGTGGAAGTTTCGAATTTCAATATTTTATTCAGAATACAACATAGAAGACATATCAAATGTTTAAACTGAGAAAATGTATAATTTTAAGGGAAACATAAATAGATTTTAAGGACTGAGCAGACAAGTTGCTCAAGTTTAGGAATAGGAATTCTTTGTCACATCTTCCTCTTTATGATGCGCCAAATGTTTTCTATGGGTGAAAGGACTGCAGTCTGGCCATTTCAGTACCCGGATTCTTCTTCTACACAGCCATGATGTTGTAATTGATGCAGTATGTGGTCTGGCATTGTCATGTTGGGAAATGTCTTCCCTGAAAGAGACGACGTCTGGATGGGAGCATATGTTGTTCTAGAACTTGGAGATACCTTTCAGCATTGATGGTGCCTTTCCAGATGTGTAAGCTGCCCATGCCACACGCACTCATGTAACCCCATACCATCAGAGATGCATGCTTCTGAACAGAGCACTGATAACAACTTGGGTTGTCCTTGTCCTCTTTAGTCCGGATGACATGGCGTCCCAGTTTTCCAAAAAGAAATTCAAATTTTGATTCGTTTGACCACAGAACAGTTTTCCACTTTGCCACCATCCATTTTAAATGAGCCTTGGCCCAGAGAAAATGCCTGCGCTTCTGGATCATGTTTACATATGGCTTCTTTTTTTAATTATAGAGTTTGAGCCGGCAACGGTGAATGGCACGGTGGATTGTGTTCACCGACAATGTTTTCTGGAAGTATTCTTGAGCCCATGTTGTGATTTCCATTACAGTAGCATTCCTGTATGTGATGCAGTGCCATCTAAGGGCCCGAAGATCACAGGCATCCAGTATGGTTTTCCGGCCTTGACCCTCATGCAGAGATTGTTCCAGATTCTCTGAATCTTTGGATGATAACATGCATTGTAGATTAGTGATGTCCAATTCGTGAACGAATTCTTCACTAAGAAGAACCGGTTGAACCAGTTCACCAAATCGAACTGAATCGTTTGAAACGGTTTGCATCTCCAATAAGCATTAATATACACATTACTTAAGCTGTTAACTTTTTTAACATGACTGACACTACCCCTGAGTCAGAATAAACCAATATCCTGGAGTAATTCATTTACTCAAACAGTACACTGACTGAACTGCTGTGAAGAGAGAATTGAAGATGAACACCGAGCCGAGCCAGATGACAAAAGAACACGCCCACTGCTGGAGCAGTTCTCGTTCTCGAATCAAGAACCGGTTGCATTGGTTTTTGGATAACCAGTACAGTGAACCGAAAACCATTTCTTTCAGAAGTGTCCGATTTGAGAACCGATGAACTAATGATACTGTGCATGCGTGTAATTTTTCAACTATATTTTATTTTGCTTTTTTTTTTTTTAAGATGAATGTTTCTAATCTGTATATTGTAGATAGGCCAAATGGGTTTTCAGGGAAGTTGGACAATAATTAAGAGTCTAAAGACTATGTTTAATAGGTATGATTAAGTTAAAGGGATTATATATGAAATATCTGTACTGTATTTATAGTTTATGATGACACATTCACAAATTGAGTTTGTAGTAAACAGAACATGAACACGAGTAGAGCAGCTGATGATACTGAACTGCAGCACGTGCCGGTTAGAGCGATTCTCCTTCTTGAGTCAAGAACCGGTTGCATCGGTTTTCGGATCATCAGTACACTGAACCGAAAACCATTTCTTTCGGACGCGTCCAATTGGAGAACCGAGGAGCTGATGATACTGCGCATGCGTGATTCAGCGTGAAGCCGATTGACACACAGCGCGTCTGGACCGAACTGATTCTTTTGGTGAATGATTCTGAACTGATTCTGTGCTAATGTTATGAGCCCAGGTAAACCGAGGGCTTGCATGAAGGGCAATCTGGCGAAACGTAAGTTCATTTAATAACAAATACATCGCAATGGATTATGTATAGTAAGTGGATCATGGTTTCTGCGCTGATGACACCTAATTTATTTACTTTATATCTTCAAGACTTAAATCCTCTTATGCACATCATTGCTGTTATGTATGCGTTGTTGCAAAACCTAATTGTAAACTTTTCATGATTATGAGGTTTTTAACTGACAAAAGTTATGATTACTGACTTTATATATTTGAATGCTTGATAGACTTGACGTCATTACGTCATCGCCAATGATGTCATTACGTCGAGCGTAAATGAACCGGTGAACCGGTTTTTTAAACCGGTTGATTGTATCGAACCGACCGAAAGAACCGGTTGCGGAAAAGAAACTAACTTTCCAACACTATTGTAGATGATGATAACTCGTAGCAATTTTTCTCTGAGAAACTTCTTCCTGATATTGCTCCACTATTTTTGGCCGCAGCATTGGGGGATTGGTGATCCTCTGCCCATCTTGACTTCTGAGAGACACTGCCCCTCTAAGAGGCTCTTTTTATACCCAATCATGTTGCCAATAAGTTGCAAATTGATCCTCCAGCTGTTCCTTTTATGTACATTTAACTTTTCCGGCCTCTTATTGCTACCTGTCCCAAGTTTTTGGAAAGTGTAGCTCGCATGAAATCCAAAATGAGCCAATATTTGGCATGACATTTCAAAATGTCTCACTTTCAACATTTGATATGTTATCTATATTTTATTGTGAATAAAATATAAGTTTATGACATTTGCAAATTATTCCATTCCTTTTTTACTCACAATTTGTACAGTGTCCCAACTTTTTTGGAATCGGGTTTGTATTTCTGATGTGTTTTAATGCACTTTGAGACATGCAGAATTTGTTTTTCTGAGAGAGACGAGTAAAGATTATTGCACATTGTCACTTTATATAAACATTCAAACAACTTGCCTTTTTGATCAGTTTTTCTACACTTCCTGTATGTGAGAAACATCCCGAATGCAACCACAATCAACAGAAATCCAGCCACAGCAGCCCCAGAGATCAGCACTATCAGAGCCCGAGAGCCTGTAATGATAGAGAGACACAGTCATTAGTGTGAGTGAAATTCTCAGTCTGATCTATTGATACACGAACATATCAGTTTTTGCTGCTTTACTTGTTGACATCAGAATTTACTGCATGCTTTTTGATTCAGGTTTTGATTGTGAATTTGACAGATGTTTGCTATAATGCTTTAATGAGTTAGAATAGTAAAAAACTATTGGTAGTCTGCATTCATGAATAAACAGAATGCAAGAAATCTGATCTACAGTATTGCCTAATCACTGAAATCAGCTCTGGTCATTATAATTAATTCAGTAAATATAAGTAAATACTAATATCAACTGCTACATGTTCCCAATGTCTTGTTTTGTGTTTGTATGTGTGTTTTGTGACTTTGTGTAACTTTTGTGTTACTTCCTGTCTTGAGTGCCACGTTTGTAGTTCTTTTCTCAGATGATCTCCCTCAGCCTCATTTGTGTTTACATAGCCCTTGTTTTTCCCCTTTTTCAGTTGTAGATGTGTTTCTGTTCCCTACAGTCCTTGTTTCTTGGTACTTGTATTTGCGTTTCAGTTTAAAACAACAAAAACCTGTTGCATTTCGATCTGTCTCTTTGCCTGCCTTCTCTTCTGCTCCACCATTAATACACAATAACATTTGCATACACATTTGCATAGTAAAATTTTACAGGCAAAGTCAAAGAAAGTGGGACTGAATGTGAAGTGTGTGTGTGAAAGCCATATGTATTCCAGTTTATGGACTATGTAACGAATCAATGCTAATCATTATATTTGCTTTGTAAGTCTGTAGATTACATTATTTTAAATGAGTCTACCCCCCAAGATTACTGTTATAATCATGAGCCATGTCCAAAATGTAATGGGGGAGTTGTTGCTTCAATTTATAACGATGTTTTCAGGATTTCTCAGAGGGCAGGCTTCAAGTATTACTCGTTTAAAGTAATGGTGCGTCATATAACATTATCCAGAGAAACAAATGTTAATGATAAATCCCCTGTGACGTTTGTACTGCCTACTGTATACAAGCCACCAGGGCACCATACAGATTTTATTAAAGAGTTTGCTGATTTTACATCCGAGTTAGTTCTGGCTGCAGATAAAGTTTTAATAGTTGGTGATTTTAATATCCATGTTGATAATGAAAAAGTTGCATTGGGATCAGCATTTATAGACATTCTGAATTCTATTGGGGTTAGACAACACGGCTCAGGACCTACTCATTGTGCAAACTTCATAGCTAAAACTATAAATTCTACTTCTTGTTACAAGTATGGTAGAACCATCAATTCTACCACAAAATACTGCTTTGTAAGTTATCTTCCTGATGTATCCCAATTCCTTAGCATATCCAAAACCTCAGAACAACTTGATGATGTAACAGAAACTATGGACTCTCTCTTTTCTAGCATTTTAAATACAGTTGCTCCTTTACACTTAAAGAAGGTTAAGGAAAACAGTCTGACACCATTGTATAATGAGCATACTCGCACCCTAAGAGAGCAGCCTGGAAAATGGAGCGCAGCTGGAGGAAAACAAAACTAGATGAATTGTGTATTGCTTGGTGGGAAAATCTTCCTTTTCTAGATACTAGAAAAGGTAGTATCCTCACAATTTTATTCCTTCTTAGAGAAAAATGGTAACTGTGAGGTTTTTCAGTCAGGATTTAGACTGTATCATACTACTGAGACCGCTCTCCTTAGTGTTACAAATGACCTGCTCCTATCATCTGATCGTGGTTGTATCTCTCTGTAAGTGATATTGGATCTTAGTGCTGCGTTCAACACTATTGACCACAACGTTCTTTTGCATAGACTTGAACACTTTGTTGGCATTAACGGAAGTGCATTAGCGTTGTTTAAATCGTATATTATGACTGCCATCAATTCGTAGCAGTGAATGAAGAGGTATCATATCGATCACAAGTGCAGTATGGAGTACCTCAAGGCTCAGTACTAGGGCCATTACTCTTCTTGCTTTACATGTTACCCTTGGGAGATATCATCAGGAAACATGGTGTTAGCTTTCACTGTTATGCTGATGATACTCATCGGAATGCATAGTAGATATAAAAAACTGGATGACGAGTTATTTCTTACTGCTAAATTCTGTAAAAACAGAGGTGTTAATTATAGGACCTACTGTAAAAACTCTGTATGTAAGAACACTGTCTAAGACTTGATGGCTGCTCTGTCAATTCTTCGTCATCAGTTAGGAACCTCTAACTGATATCTTTCCTTAGAAAGCCACATTTCTAGCATTTGTAAAACATTTTTCCATCTCAAAAATATATTTAAATTACGTTCTATGCTCTAAATCTCAAATGCAGAAATGTTAATCCAAGCTTGTATGACCTTAATGTTAGATTTATTGAAATGCTTTACTGGGTGGTTTTCTGCACGCTTAGTAAACAAACACCAGCTAGTCCAAAATGCAGCAGCGTTCTTGATAGAACCAGGAAGTATGACAATATTCGCCCGGTCCTGTCAACACTGCAATGGCTCCCTATCAAACATCGTATAGATTTTAAAATATTGCTTACTACTTATAAAGAACTGAACGGTTTAGCACCTCAGTATTTGAACGAGCTCTTGTTACATTATAATCCTACACGTCCACTGCATTCTCATAACTCAGGCAATTTGATAATACCTAGAATATCAAAATCAACTGCGGGTTGCAGATCCTTTTCCTATTTGGCGCCTAAACTCTGGAATAACCTACCTAACATTGTTCAGGAGGCAGACACATTCTTGCAGTTTAAATCTAGATTAAAGACCCATCTCTTTAACCTTACTTACCCATAACACACTAATATTCTTCTAATGTCCAAATCCGTTAAAGGATTTTTAGGCTGCATTAATTAGGTAAACCGGAACCGGGAACACTTCCCATAACACCTGATGTACTTGCTACAACTTTAGAAGAATGGCATCTACGCTAATATTAGTCTGTTTCTCTCTTATTCCGAGGTCACCGTAGCCACAAGATCCAGTTTGTATCAAGATCAGAGGGATCACTGCAGTCACTCGGATCGAGTACGTATCCAGACCAGATGGTGGATCGGCACCTAGAAAGGACCTCTACAGCCCTGAAAGACAGCGGAGACCAGGACAACTAGAGCCCCAGATACAGATCCCCTGTAAAGACCTTGTCTCAGACGACCACCAGGACAAGACCACAGGAATCAGATGATCCTTCTGCACAATCCGACTTTGCTGCAGCCTGAAATTTAACTGCTGGTTTCAACTGGTCATCACTGAGATGATGACATTACTGAATTCAATGATGAACTGCCTTGTTCAGTTGCTTCGACACAATCTTTTTTGTTTAAGATTCTATATAAATAAAGGTGACTTGACTTAATCATTTGTTTTTTACCTGTAGATTATCATTTATACTGCGGGGCCGTTAAATGCTTGAATCTGATTGGCTGATGAAGGTTCTGAGTTGTGCAAATATTTTCTGGGAAATGCACGTCGAACGTAGTTCCAGGCAGCTCTCTTGACCACATTACAGTTCCATATCACTTCACATAGTAAAACTGTAGTAACAGAAATTACAGAACTAACAAAAACAACAACATGACAGACGATTTTCTAAATGTAAATACACATGACATTTCTCACTAGCGAGGTAATAAAAGCTCTGCTGCAGGGACACACAAGCCTAATTCACACAAGCTCTCTCTCTCTCTCTCTCTCTCTCTCTTTCTCTAGCTCTCTTTCTAGTAACTTAATTAATAACTGCATTAGAATGCTATCAAGGACTCATGCCTTCATTACCAATGACGTTTTGGAACTAGCAAAAGAGGCATTGGATGAGATGCGGAAGACATAATCCTCCTCACTAATAGAGATTAAAGTACAAAAACCGGACAAATCAATTATTCCTTGCTTAGTTCTGTCTAAGAGCTAACTACTTTCCAAGCGGCTCTATGTAATGCAGCCACTTTTATTGACAAGCTCAGGTATAAAGAAGTGGCTGAGTAGATACAAACACAGAGAATGTATTGAAGCACAACTATTGTTCAACTCTATGAATTTGCATTTCAAAATCCACCAAACTTTGCTTTGAGACTGGCTGTATTTTGTCTTGACCAAATCTTTCAGCACATTACCAGTAGACTGAGATGAGTAAATAAACGCTTATCTCACCCGGACATGTGTGACATAGTTTGCTGATGTCCAGATGTGTGGTCTGGTTTCTGATGGGATTGTTGATCACACAGCTGTAGCTGTTTTTCTCCTGATATTCCACCTCCAGAGGTAGAGAGAGACTGATGCTGAGATCAGACACACTGATGCTGGACAATAAACTGTTTCCTTTGTACCAGGAGAGAGTCACATGACTCACATTAACCACTGAACACAACAATGAACAATTCTGCTGTGATGAAGATGATGATAAAGAACATTGTGAAGTGTTACTGCCGATGACAGGAACACACAGACGAGCTGAAAACATAAGAAAGAAATCTGATGTAATATTATTATTGATAAATAATGACTGTTTTTGACAGTGTTGAGCTCAGGGAGAGTTTGTGATGTTATTCACAAATGATAGACTATTGTGATTAGTTGTATTTTTTCTTAAGTTTGAGATGCTGACTTCATAACAATCATTCAAAATGAATGTATTCAATAGACTGAAAGGTCAGACATAAATGTGTCTCTCAAGATTTATACTTTTAAGATTAACAGTTTATTAGGATATACTTTAATCATAACAACGTAACAAACTTGCCGTAGACAGTGAGACTGAAATTCTTCCTCACACTGTTGGTCTGTAGTTGATAGAGTCCAGTGTGTTCAGTTCTAGTGTTTGTGATGATCAGAGATCCAGTCTGATAATCCAGCTTTAATCTGTCTCTGAATCTCTCATCAAGAACATCATCATATACAGTGATGGTGCCGGCCACTAAATTGATCTCAGCTATTAAAGTCTTGTTATATCCAAACCTCCACATAATCAGATCTTCATCCATTATGTCAGTAAGACCAGAGTGTAGAGTGACTGAATCTCCCTCCAGCACTGACTCCACTGTAATCATAACAGCAAACACACCTGCAGAAGAGAGAGTTTGTCACATATTAAGGGTTAATGACTTTATGTTGGTTTACTTTACTATAGGATCAGTATGTTGTAAGTATTTAAAAATGAAATGAAAAACACAAAACAGTGCCACATAGGAAAGAAGCTTAATGGTAGAAAAAATAAGAAAGATAACTAAGTATAAAGATGAGATATTCTGTCCTTAAATTATTCTGTGATGATAGATCTGAATCCAAACTGGGTTATAAATACTTGTTCAATTTCCGAATATCTGAAAATAATGGTGAATGTACTGTATATTCATTTTAATACCCTAAAGCACTAACTAAATCAGTAAACACACACACACACACATACACACACACACACACACACACACACACACACATATATATATATATATATATATATATATATATATATATATATATATATATATATAAACGCACATGTATCACTTACCAGCCAGTTTGCACAAACACATGCAGACCAAAATTATAACTTGAAGCATTTTCTTTAAGCACTGTGCTATTATAACATCTGAAAACAGACTACTAAACAGGACAGAAGTGAGATATCAATCTAGTGTGAATCCTCCCCCAACCCAACATGATCTGACCACGCTTCACTGAAAGTGCTCTAGCTGTGACCACAGGCCCATATGACACAGCAGTCACAAAACTTTCTGTTCTTACTAGCAGAAAACTTGAACATAATTATCAGTGGATCACAATGTTTCTGTTCCTTTCTTTCAACCTTTCACTCTACAAATAGGGCACAACTGTACTTTGTCAACAGCATCTCTACTTTGTTAATTCAATTTCGGTACTGATACTCCCCAGGTTTTAACTGTATTTTGAATTAATCATTGCACTGTGTTGCGTTTAAGTTTTAAAATAGGCTAAACGTCAGAAAATGTAAGAGTTCATGAATGATGCATGAAAGTAAGAATTCTGCCAGTGTCCTGTTTCCCAAAAATGAATATTACACTCCAGAAATGTAAATCTGAAAGGAGTAGGCTCATGTGTAATATTAAACATACAGTGTGTGCTTAGTTTATTAAAATATATATATAATAAAAAATAAATAAATCATAAATTGCAGTCTCAGTGTACATCAGCAGTGAAATTACGTGGTGGGTTGTGGAACTGCAGTCTCGCTGAATCTCGAGAGAGTTTGAGTGCAATGCGTGTGAACACGAGTGCCGCGATTAAAATAATAGGCTCGTGTTTTCTAGGTAAGTTGCTGACATTTATGTGAGATATATTGCGTGTATATTTCCCGAGGTGTTTGAAAAGTGTTTGATGCAAGTCTCTGCAGTAGTAACCGTGTTATGCGTTGATCTATTAGTTTGCATGTGTTACAAAGTTCATCATAACACGAATGTTGTTTATGGAGAATATAACCGAGTTAACGTTCTAATAATTTCATGATGAGTTATAGGATTATACGTAGCCTAGGCTATTAAAACGTAATGTTCAACTCATTTTGAATCTCGAGAGTTTGAGAGTGATGCGTTGCCGCCGCTAATAAAAAATAATATTTTTTTTTTCTGAACAAATTAATCCACTTTAAATGTGCAACCCCTTTTGTGAATTCCTCATTGCATACGAACGGGTTACACGTGGACTGGAATCAGACTGTGTGATTAGAAAACTCTGTTTCTGTACAACTCTGTGAATAGCTAGATTATACAGCAGGTTTCACTTTGACTTCATCAAGTGCATGTACTCTACAAAAAAAAAATAATAATAACAAATAAAAAAGGCACAAATTACTGTAACTGGGGCGGTACCTTTTCAAGAGGGACACCTTTGTTTGAGTCCTTTAAAGATACATGTAGGCTACGCACCTAAAGATAATGATGATGAAGATTGAGGAAGAGCAGTCAACAGGCAGACAAGCTAAAAACATCCAGTTGTAGTATTAATAAAAGCTGTTTCTGTTTAATGGGTTAAGAGTGAGTTTGTGATGTCAGTTGGGACTCATTTATAATTTCAAGGTTAATAATTAACTATGATTTCCTTTGATTACAACAGTTAAAAATGTCCATGCTTTCATTCAAAGAGACTAATGAGGTCTTGTGGAAAAACATGGAACCCCGCCCTTCACGGTTAAAATCACGCAAATGAGTTTTCTTTCTATTTCTTTTTGACTAACGTTAGAATGCATACGCATGAACGTTTAGTGTCATTTTACCTGGATAAATAGGTCATGGGTTGTTGTTTTTTTATTATCCGAAATGTATTCATTTTTACACACTGAATATCAGATCTCGCGAGTGTTTATCGAGACTTGAAGAGAACGCGTCGCAGTAGATCTACGGAGCAAGACTTATTAATTCTAACAAACAGCTGTTGACGTGATGGGATTCTGTTTTTTACTCCCTCTGTTGGTTTTGCTTCTTCTTGGTAAGACGTTTAAATTTGTAACCTCAACGTTTTCGGTTTTCACACACTTTTGTACACTGTTAAAAATCGCTGTAAAAAAACGGCCAAATTTCGACAGTAACATACTGTTTTTCATTAAAACAGTGCATTCTGGGTAATATTCATCATTTTCGAGAAGGTAGCCTGCTGCTATATATCGTAAATTAACAACGTTCAAAGTCGACACTCAGCGGCTGTGTTTCAAATCACACCCTACACCCTCATTCTCTATTCCCTACATGAGTTTAATAATATAGTCCACCTGACAGAGAGAATGAAAACTAATGAGTGAGTTCAGACACTGATCAACAGCTGCTGTTAACGAGCAGAAACACTGAAGAAAAGAGAAACAAGACAAACACAAGAACTACAACTGACTTCAGCCACAGCTTAGATGAAATCAACTGAAGATTTAAACAATCAACAAAAGCTTTACCAACTTCACTCATTACTGACCAGACTGACTTTATTTCTATCAGATCAGAGATCAGAGATCAAAAGATCTTATTGAGAAATACTGAGATTTAGATGATAATGTTACTGTTTCGTTTGACGTCACCAATGTGGAGATCAGTGTTTGCTTTAGTTGGGCTCCTGACCCTTGACTTTTGTGCTTTAAATTTTGTTTCATTGCTGTATTTGTATCTTTATGGTACATCTGTTACAGCGATACATATTTTGATAGTCAATTGATTATGGCTGTTTCTGTCAGGCATGATCTACTAGACTGACTTATACATGTGAGTGAATTGCAAGTTTTCTTTTTTGTTTCTTAAATTTTATAAGATTAAACGGTAATGTGATTACCAGAACATATGGATTTAACGACAGTTTGAGTTTTAAATATTTTGGACAGTAGTGTCTGTAACACTCAAAGAGAGACATCAACAATCAGCATATGAATCTCAACAATGGTGACAATCAAAAGGTTCATGATGCAATGCATGCTGGGTACCAGCACAGGATAAAACTCATCCATGACTCCCAGCATGCATTGCGGCATGAATTAATTATGCCCCTGATTTGTTCACTTATTTTCTTGAATTCTTATGTGCTTATAATTGTGCTTTAGTCTTAAGTTTTGGTAGCATGTTTTGTGAAGTTCAGAACCTATCTGTTTATTTATTTTGTGGATTGTCACCATTGTTGTGATTCATACGCCGATTATTGATGTTCCTGTCTAAAGTTCAGCAAAAGTTTTTTTTTTTATGAGTGACATTTTCTTAACAGTCTTTCATAACTTATGGCTCAGCAGTGTTCCTTCGTTTGCTGTATTATCAATAGTCAATAAGAGAAGGTACATGGTATTGGGTCAGAAATAATAGTGTTTGTTCTTGTCAATCTACAAACAACAATACCAGATTTTTTCTTCTGTTAACTTTTTTTTTTTTTTTTGGCTATAACAAGTTCCAAAGATGCATTATTACAGGATGTATAAAAAAAAACCTTAGTTATTGAAAAGTCACGTTCAAGAGCCCAACTAAAGAAAACACTGATCTCCATCATGGTAGTGAAAAAAAACACCTAAACCTATTTAACTCTCAATAAGATATTCTGTAGACATCTGACAGAAATAAAGTAATGTGAATCTGGTGAAGCTGTTTTAAGAGTTGTTTAATCAGATCTTGAGAGATTTGATGAATTATTTTGTGGCTGATTTAATTAATTAAGGCTGTGGCTAAAGTCATATGTAGTCCTTGTGTTTCTCTTTCCTTTAGTGATTCTGTTTGTTAATAGCAGGTGTTCATCACTAATGCTCAATCATCTATCACAGAATTATGTCATTAACTTCACTGATTCAGTGTTACTCAAACACTCTGTAGTGTGTACACATTATAAGTGTTCATTTAAAACTGAGGATTTTGTTGTGGGGTTTAAAGGGTTAAATATTTCAGATGAAGAAAAAACAGCATGAAACATAATTTAACAGTAATAAACTGTAATTAATTTACAGGAAACAAACTGTAGAAAAACAGTTATTTACTGGCAGCAGGGGTGCCAGTAAATAACTGTTTTTCTACAGTTTGTTGCCGTAAATTAATGGTTGCCAGAAAAAAAAGTGTTTTTCTACAGTTTGTTGCCATTAAGTCAAGGAAAAACAGTAATATACTGTAAAATGTAAATGTCAGATTTACCAAATGAAAAAATAAGTTAACTAAAATATTTGTGAACATCCATACAAAAAAATTCATGCAAAGTCATACACTAATGAGAATATATACTGAACTCAACTGTATTCATGTGTGTTTGCACAAGAGAGATCTGTTAGTTTAATGTAGTTTTGTTGTTCACCATTGTGCTGGAGAGTAGAGCCTGTGCTTCAGTCAATGATGAGCCACAAATTCTGATCTTCTGCTGCTTTATATAAAGACCGTTAATTTGGATTCTCCTGATACAGTGGTGATCTCTTTGTTAAGTATTTCAGCACATACGTGTGAGCTGCAGTAATTTGAGTAAAAGTCATGCATTTAGTTACTTTACTATTACACATTAATTGTTGGAAGTTTTATATTAAGAAATATTCCTTCTCAGTGGACTCAAATGAAATAAGTTAATAGGACTAACATCGTAGGAATGCTAGTTTTTAAACTCGAACTGTTTGAAGCAGTGGGAGTCAAGTTAATTTCCATGGTAGAATTTACGGTAAAATACTGTAAAAAATTAAGAGTGGTAAATTATTGGTTGAGAGCTGTAAATTAACAGTACTTTACTGGCACCCCTGCTGCCAGTAAATTACTGTTATTTAACGGGACAATTTTTTACAGTGTATTTGTGTTTGTACTCATAGAGTTCTTTCGTTTTTATACTGAATTTCTCCAGGAACAAAAGGTTCAGCCAGTGTCATGCTGTTGTTTTAATGACTCGTCAGCATAAAAGCTGCGTTTCTGATGCGTTGAAGATTAAACTGACTCTGCTCGACGATATTTTAAGCAGAAATAATTATATGAATAATTAACTGTATGACGTTATAGAAAACTCAACAATGGTTGTATATTATATAGTCAGTTTTGGTTTTGTGTTCTTACCCTGACGTCTGTGTGTTTCATTGACTTCCCTGTTTGATTTGTGATTTGCCTACATCTGTTAAGAGCTGTGTTTCTTTAGTTCCTGGTCACCTGCACACTGGCCATCATTAGAGAGTATCAGACATCTTTGTGTCCTACACGGGACAGGGGTTCTTGACTGAATATTTAAGAACCCTTAGTGGCAAAAGGTTCTATATAAGGAGAAATATCTTAAATGATGGCTTATAACATGTTTATTTTTCCCCTTATTATATATTCATAACACTTCATTCAAATTAAGAACTATAGTCTATATTAAGTAACTATTTATTTGTGTTTCCAGGGGTTTTTGGTGATGACGTGGTGACAGAGATCGAGGGAGATACAGTGACACTAAACACTGATATAATCAAAAAAGAACATGACAAGTTGTTGTGGTATTTTGAAGACACTCGGATCGCTCTGATCAATGGACATCCCAACACGAGCTGTTTGTATGATGGTGTTGGAGGTATATTCAGAGACAGACTGGAGGTGGACTATGAGACTGGATCTCTGATCATCACAAACATCACAACTGAACACACTGGACGTTATGAAGCAGAGATCATCAGAAGTGAGAGTTCAGGGAAAAGACAAAGTTTAAACAGAAACCGCAAGTGTGATAGCAAAAGAATCACCAAAAAAAAACAGCATCAGTCATGATGATAACATAAAAACTTTCAAGGTGATCGTCACTGGTGAGTTACTCAATAGAATTTACCATTAAAGGGTTAGTTCACCCAATAATCAAAATTATGTCATTAATAACTCACCCTCATGTTGTTCCAAACCCATGAGACCTCTGTTCATCTTCGGAACACAGTTTAAGATATTTTAGATTTAGTCCGAGAGCTCTCAGTCCCTCCATTGAAGCTGTGTGTACGGTATACTGTCCATGTCCAGAAAGGTAAGAAAAACATTATCAAAGTAGTCCATGTGACATCAGAGGGTCAGTTAGAATATTTTGAAGCATCGAAAATACATTTTGGTCAAAAACTAGCAAAAACTATGACTTTATTCATTATTGTCTTCTCTTCCGTGTCTGTTGTGTGAGATTTAAAAACACTGCAGTGTAGTGATATCCTGTTCGTGAACGAATCATTCGATGTAACCGGATCTTCTTGAACCAGTTCAGCAAATCGAACTGAATCGTTTTAAACACTTCGTGTCTCCAATACGCATTAATCCTCAAATGACTTAAGCTGTTAACTTTTTTAATGTGGCTGACACTTCCTCTGAGTTAAACAAACCAATATCCCATAGTAATTCATTTACTCAAACAGTACACTGACTGAACTGATGTGAAGAGAGAACTGAAGATGAACACCGAGCCGAGCCAGATAACGAACAATAGACTGACTCGTTCATGAGTCAAGAACCGGTTGCATCGGTTTTCAGATCACCAGTAGTTCTTTCAGTTCAATTCAATAAACCGGTTGAAGAAAATGGTTCACCGGTTCTTTTGCGCTCAATGTAATGAAGTCATTGGCGATGATTGCCCTTGATTAAAGCCTTCGGTTTACCCGCGCTCATAACACTAGCACTGAATCAGTTCAGAATCAATCACCAAAAGAATCAGTTCAGTTCAGACGCTCTGTGTGTCGGTCTGCTTCACGCTGAATCACACATGCGCAGTATCATCAGCTCCTCGGTTCTCGAATCGGATGCGTCTGACAGAAACGGTTCTTGATTCAAGAACGAGTCAATCTTCGTTCATTTTCTGGCTCGGCTCGGTGTTCATCTTCAGTTCTCTCTTTCTCTCCAACAGGATTGGAGATGAAAAGTTTAACTGACACGTAACCGCTAATGCGTTCAGCTTCTTGGGAAATTAATGTTTTGTAAATATTGATTAAAAAACTATTGCGAAAGGACAGCGTTTCCATTAACCGATTGTTGCGACTAAAAAATGAGTTTCTGGGAATGTCTACCTCATTTATGTTTCGAGGTTTCTTTTGATAGTGGCATGGCTTTTCTTTGAGGTTTCGAATCCATTATTCATATAGGCTAAAAAAATATTTTTTTTATTTTATGTATTTAACAAAGAACTCGTATTCTGTCCAAAAGTAGGCTACTTTTGTGTCCATTAGTTTTTCCTCTTTTAAACCGTATATATGAGCAGAAAAATGTTCCCATTTAAACCCTGTTACGAACTTTAAGGAGTCTAGGGAATGTACCGTAATATTTACATATTAACGTACTGCTGGGTATGAAATGAGGTGGAAGAACATGACAGACAAAACTTTGAAAGAGAAAAAATACTGGACGTTTATTCACAAAAAGCCAAAACCACTAAATCCAGTAAAATAACAATAATAATGTGCGCTATGTACAAGGTGAAAATGTAAACAAACAAACAATAAAATGGGAAAAGAACGAAAGCGGCGCCAAAGGAAAGAACAAAATATAAGAAAACAATCCTTAATCTAAACCTAATCTAACCAAAGTAAAATGTAGAAAATAAACCAAAATCTTCAGTGCATCGATATGGAACATGCATGCGACTGGTTATGTCACTGTCACTGACAACAACATAACCAATCACAGTGTGGCAGACGCTTCATAACGCCAACTGCAATGTTTAATTTTAAATAAATGTAGCCTACTGGCAGTCTGGCACTGGCACACGTGGGTGCTCATTTTCCGTGGGTGCTCGAGCCCCGGAGCACCCACGGTATCGGCGCCTATGGTTCAGTCAGTGTACTCTTAGAGTAAATAAATTTACTCCTGGTTTTTGGTTTGTTTGAACTTAGAGGAAGTGTCAGCCACAGTAAAAAAGTTAACATCAATCGCTTTCTGATTGGCTACACGCCACAGTCCAAAGGCTGCGTGATCGTTTGTCCTCGGGGTACACCACACACGAGAAGAAATTGGGCCAAATAAATCCAACATGTTGGATATCCCCGATTTGAGATCGGAGCGGTCCCGACGTCTTTCCGAGCACAGGAGAGCAGTCTTAACACACCACACACGGCAGGAATTTCTGATCAGATTATTTTACGATAATCGGAGCATCCTTAAGATTGTCGGAAGGTGTTAATCAGGGCTAAAATATTCTGCCGTGGGAACCAGGCTTTATGGCATTTCTTCTGGGCTTCTGAATTACAACTAATGTGTTTTAGAAACACACGGTTATAACAGCCAGAGAAAACACAAAGACAGAAATCAAGGGTCAAGAGCACAACTAAAGCAAACACTGATCTCTAACATGGTTACTTCAAATGAAACAATAAATCAACATCTAAACTAGGGCTGGGCGATATATCGAACGATATGATCATGCGCATCTAATCAGTAAAGCTGCTTCCATGATCACCGCTAAAATCTCCATCACCTGCTTATAATTGGAGTGGCATTGAATAGACAGAGCCGTAGATCGCTGACAAGCCACGCCATATCGTGTTCATTATCGCAGATGAATCGCCTTCGATAATGAACGCGATATGGCGTGGCTTGTCAGCGATCTACGGCTCTGTCTATCAGAGGTGGGACTTTCAAGTCACAAGCAAGTCTTCAAGTCATATTCAAGTCCTCAAAGGGTTAAAGCTAAAAAGATAATTAAGTGACTAATTAAATGATGATTGTGCATTAGTGATGAACACCTGCTGTTAACAATCAACATCACTGAAGTAAAGAGAAACACAAGAACTACAACTGAATTTAGCCACAGCCTTCAAATGAAAAAAAAAGTAAAAGAAAAAAAAACACTATGCCACCATAATTGTGGTCAATGTTTGCTTTAAGTAGTGTCTTGACCCTTTTACTAATTCAAACCAATTTGATTCAAAACAATTGCAATGTTGTTTTTGCAACAAACATGTATGCATTGCTGAGTTGAACCTTGCAGTAACAGATGACCTTATGCTTTTTCTGCTTATAACTCATGATGACTGAACATCAAGAAATTGTGTTTATCTTTGGATAGTAGACTGACACTCAGCTATTACTGAACTGAAAAAAAAAAAAAAATCACAATGCTTCAATGTTGAAAGACACAAAAGGAGACAATCAGTTCAGGTTTTTAGACAAACACACTTATCACACGATCCTCAACAGTGGTGACAATTTTTCATACTGCAGTGCATGACGGGAGTTTTTACTAAGGTTTTACCCAGCATTCAACATTTTGTTGATTGTCACCACTGTTGAGAGTCATATGCTGGTTCTTGATGTCTGTGTGTGTCTACAGAGTATAGTTTTTCAAATTTTGTATGCACTTAAGTGATCTAACATGACAGTCAAGGGTCAAGAGCCCCACTAAAGCAAACACTGATCTCCATTATGGTTGCATCACTTTAACCAATAAAACATCAACATCTGATCCTCTGTAATTCTCAAGAACAGCAGGTGTTCATCATTAATGCACAATCATCACTTAATCACTTTATTATCTCATTAACTTTAACCCTTTGAGGACTTGGGATATGACTTGAAGACTTGCTTGTGACTTGAAAGTCCCAACTCTGGTAAAAGCTGAATGTCAGTCAACAATCCAAAGAAGAATATCTCACGATGTCCAAGTCAACATGAGTTATAAGCAGAAAAAGCATAAGGTCATCTGTTACTGCAAGGTTCGACTCAGCAATACATACATGTTTGTTGCGAAAACAATATTGAAATTGTTTTGAATCAAATTGCTTTGAATTAGTAAGAGGGCCAAGAGACTACCTAAAGCAAACCCTGACCACAATTATGGTGGCATAGTGTTTTTTTGTTTTGTTTTTTTCAGTTGAAGGCTGTGGCTAAATTCAGTTGTAGTTCTTGTGTTTCTCTTTACTTCAGTGATGTTGATTGTTAACAGCAGAAGTTCATCACTAATGTAAAATCATCATTTAATTAGTCACTTAATTATCGCATTAACTTTAACCCTTTGAGGACTTGAATACGACTTGAAGACTTGCTTGTGACTTGAAAGTCCCACCTCTGCTGTCTATTAAATGCCACTCCAATTATAAGCAGGTGATGGAGATTTTAGCGGTGATCACGGAAGCAGCTTTACTGATTAGATGCGCATGATCATATCGTTCGATATATTGCCCAGCCCTAATCTAAACCTTAGTTCATTCTCAATAAGATCTTCTGTAGACGTCTGACAGAAATAAAGTCAGCCTGGTTATTAATAAGTGGAGCTGGTGATGCTGTTTGTGGGGTTGTTTAGTCAGTTCTTGAGAGATTTCATGTATTTTATTTCAGTTGATTTCATCTAAGGCTGTGTCTGAAGTCAGTTGTAGTAGTTCTTGTGTTTCTCTTTTCTTCAGTGATTCTGTTTGTTAACAGCAGCTGTTCATCACTAATTCACAATTATCACTCAGTTAATCACTTAATTACTAAATTGCAATGTACATCTTCTTTCAGTGAACTCAACTGAATTAAGTTCAGAGTACTTATAACTTAGTTTTTTCAACTTAAAGGGTTTAAGGCAATCGGTTTCCTCAAATGGTTTGAGTTAACATAACTTGTCAGGTTTGAGTGAGGCTGTGTCTGAAGCCAGCTGTATTTACTTTCTCTCTTTTCTTCATTGATTCTGTTTGTTAACAGCAGGTGTTCATCACTAAAGCTCAATTATCACTCAATTAATCACTTTATTGCAATGTATATCTTCTTTCAGTGAACTCAACTGAATTAAGTTCAGATTACTCATAACTGTTAATTTTTTCAACTTAAATGGTTTAAGGCAATCGGTTTCCTCAAACGGTTTGAGTTAACATAACTTAAGGATATCTGTTTACTCAAACCGTTTGAGTTAAGTTTAATTGTCGGGTTTTAAAGTCAAGGCAATCGGTTTACTCAAACGATTTGAGTTAAGTTAACTTGTCGGGTTTTACAGTGCACGTGAAACTTTGGTGTTTCGCCCTTTTTCTATCGTGTTTAATGATTTTGATAATATGCACAAGGGAAAGAGAGAGCAAGAAGCGCTCGTGTTGTTTGAAGACTGTGAGTGCGCGCGCAGCCGGGGCTCTCTCTCGTACATGCCCTGTCACTGTCACTCACCGATCAAATAAGGCTTTGACAGCCGCCAAAAAAAAAAAAAGATCAATGCATAAAAACCCCTGGATTGGTTATATAACGTTGGACAGAATGTTGATCCAGCCATCGCGTATATTCAGCGCACATAAGGTAAACGTTTTGCAAACGTTTTTTAGAGAAATAAAAACAGGTCGACGAATCGATGCGTATATTTTGCGTCGACATCATCGATGACCTTGACGCATTGTCCCAGCCCTAATTTTAATACAAAAATAGTTCATATAAAGCCAATTCAATTGTTATTGAAATGTAAAAAAAACATTCATGATGACCAAACATACTATAATTTATCACCGATGGTTCATGTTTCTTTGAAGAAGCCATGAAATCAAAATGAATGATTCTATTTTTATGAATTATTGCAGTATTTTTTTATTAATCACTTCAGCATTCCTGCAGTTATGCAAATGAACAGAAACTGCCAAAATGACTTATTCATAGTCTTTATCCAATATATATATATATATATATATATATATATATATATATATATAACCAATCTTATTATTCCAGCTGCTCTGTCTGATCAAGTCACAACTGAAGAAGAGCCACATATGGAGAAGAGGGAGTTTGACTTGGGTATATTTTCTGCATTCCTTTTTTTTTTACCTCTTATTATATTGCATAAAAAGATGTACTATATTTATATAAATTAATTTTCTTAATGGGAGCTAGACTTTACAGTTAACTTAACATGGTTTTGCTGTTGTTATTTAAAAAACCTGAATTTAATTTGAACACAAAATACTACATTTCAAAAATCCATAAATAAAATGTCAAACATCATCCTAACCACCTGCTGCTTGTAATAAAGAAGTCAGAAATAATGAATAAGCCATAGTACTGGAAAGAAGAACAGAAACGAGGCAGCTGTGACATTTGACATGTGACTATTGTATCATTAAGTCATGAGACAGTGAAAATTCCTCTCTTGACATTTCTGGAGGCCAACCTCATATACTATTTCTAAACCTGTCATTATAATCCCTATAACAGAGGAATAAACCTTTTGGAGATGCAAAAGTGTCCATAGAGAGAATATATGAAGTGAATATGGAATATAAACACACTGTAATGTTTTCTCTCACTAATGTCTGTGTGTCTTTATCTGTTCCAGGTTCAGGTCTGTCTTCAGCTGCTGTAGCAGGAATTGTTGTTGTTTTTGTTATTGCTGTTCTGCTGCTGACTGTTGTAGCTGCTGCTGCTGTGATTAACTATCACCGCAGGAGCTCAAGAAATAGTGAGTATTACATGAAGAAACTATAGTGAGAGAGAAACATCATGTGCTTTATGAAAAATTATTATTTGGCTCTCTGGAATACCTGATTCTGATTAGTCAGTTGAGACATTAAAATTATTATTATTGTTTTTTTCACAGCAGACATGGAGAAAAACAAGTATGAAGGATTGCCCATAGATGAGAAAATATACTGTACTGAAACCTGACATCACACTAAGATCTGTGTTTGATTCTTATTTTTTATTTATTTTATTTTATGCATTTAGCAGACACTCTTATCTAAAGCGACTTACATTGCATTCAGGCTAACAATTTTCTCCTATCATGTGTTCCCCGGGATTCGAACCCCCAACCTTGCGCTTATTAACACAATGCTCAAATAAAAAGTCAAATAAACCTTTTTTTAACAGAAACTAATTCACTGATAGATGTGCTGATTGTGTCTGATTTGAGCTGCAAACAGCGCTGTTCTTTTCTCTAACTTTACCTTCTGTGAGTCATTATTTCAAAAGTTTACAAGTAAAAAACTACAGTCAGACAAACATGTGGAGAAACACAATGTTCAGTTTAAAAATGTAAAATATGTGTCGTTAAGCATTATCTCTGTAATGTTTACTGATCGGTCAAAATTCTTACAATCGGTTAACGGCTAACCGGTTAAAATGAGCATGCTTAATTGTATTTACCCTGTTTTATTAGCATTAAAGACAATTTACAAGCACATAATTATCCTAGGTTAACTGAGTGACACTATCTGTAAACTGACCTAGAGTACATTTAAATTGAGTCATTTAGGAAAATGTATCCTGTTTTTATCCGAATCAGTAGATGATCATCACAAGCACTTTAACACAGGAGTTATGATAATAAGATGAAGGATGGATGGTTAGTACACCACAGCTTCTGGAAAGTGAATTTGAACCTTGTTGTTCCTCTGAGCTAGAAAAATTTAAAATGTATGTCTACAATGAAAAGTCCTCTTCAGAATTCCTGTTGCATGTTGTCACTGCTGTTTTAATATTGAATTGTATTTTATTGTATATTTATTGTGTTAAAAATAATGCAAATTCATGTAGCTATAAGTAATTAAGTATACTATTAGTAATTTCACTGTGATTTGTCTTAAACCATTAAAAAACTAATATTTATACTGTGTTTATATTTTAAACTGACTCGCTTAATAAATGATTAAACCTGCATCAATTAAACTCAAATCTCTTGGAGTCAACCTTCAGCACACGTCTGAACTAATGTAACTCAGTGATAGACATCACTGCATTGGAAACTACACAGTTACTGCCTTTTAACTAAAGCACCATCCATCAATGTTTTCTGCTCCATCTTTGCCTTATACACCGGCTCTACTCTTCAGCACAATCATCAGTGTTAAATGAACACTGCTCAGTGTGCACACTACAGAGTGTTAGCATTTTTTAGTACATCAGATAATTAAGTGCTCATTATTCAACACATGTTTTTAACAAATAGAATCACTGAAAGAAAAAGAAGAACGAAAAAAGTGAAGAGGTGAGTAAAAACACAACTAACTGACTTAAAAGAAATCGACTGAAATAAAATAAATGAAAGTGAAAGTCAGGTGACCAAGTATTGTGTCCCATACCCAAAATATGTGCTCTGCATTTTTCCCATTCAAGTGCGCACACACACATCAGTGAGTAGTAAACAAACAAACAAACAATCAAACACACACACCCGGAGAATAGTGCTGCTATTATTGCTGTGGCTCCAGGAAGCAGTTTGGGGGTTCGGTGTCTTGCTAAAGGGTCTCACCTCAGTCATGGTTTTGAAGGAGCACTGGACAAATTGCGACAAATAATTTTACTTTTTTATTTAGGGGTTGCTGCATATAATAATGAAACAAAATGAAAATTCAGCATAAAAAATTAAGTAAGGAGTAGTTGAAAAAGAAATGTTAAAAGGGTGACATTTGTTTTAGCAAAGCTTCATTTTGCCATCATTAAACAATTAGACTACACATATAGTCATCTTTAAGATAAAAATCCAATATATGTGAGAATATTTGATATCTGCTCTGTTTTCTTCTTTTAACCTCTAGCAGATCTGATGTCATTTATCAGAAGAACAGCAGCAGCTGCAGAAGCCACGCCCACCAGAGCAGTGACGACCAATCGCATCGCAGCTTCAACTGTATCACAACAACTGAGATGAACCTCTGAAAAAACAAAAACAAGTTAAACCAATGATAAATTGAAATGAGATTGAAAAGCTGATTTTAGTCTCTGACATGAACTCATATGAACATATTTCATTTTCTTCTCAACAAAAGAAAGATAATTAGACTCAGAGGTGAACACTCCAGGATTCAGAAAGTAAAAGTCCTGCCATATGTTTATTCCACCCATGAACTCAGCAGCTGATTTCACCAGAGGAACCAAATCATTCCTTCCAAGTAGGGCTGGGCGATATATCGAACGATATGATCATGCGCATCTAATCAGTAAAGCTGCTTCCGTGATCACCGCTAAAATCTCCATCACCTGCTTATAATTGGAGTGGCATTGAATAGACAGAGCCTAGGGCTGGGCGATATATCGAACGATATGATCATGCGCATCTAATCAGTAAAGCTGCTTCCGTGATCACCGCTAAAATCTCCATCACCTGCTTATAATTGGAGTGGCATTGAATAGACAGAGCCGTAGATCGCTGACAAGCCACGCCATATCGCGTTCATTATCGCAGATGAATCGCCTTCGATAATGAACGCGATATGGCGTGGCTTGTCAGCGATCTACGGCTCTGTCTATCAGAGGTGGGACTTTCAAGTCACAAGAAAGTCTTCAAGTCATATTCAAGTCCTCAAAGGGTTAAAGCTAAAGAGATAATTAAGTGACTAATTAAATGATGATTGTGCATTAGTGATGAACATCTGCTGTTAACAATCAACATCACTGAAGTAAAGAGAAACACAAGAACTACAACTGAATTTAGCCACAGCCTTCAAATGAAAAAAAAAAGTAAAAGAAAAAAAAAACACTATGCCACCATAATTGTGGTCAAGGTTTGCTTTAAGTAGTGTCTTGACCAAGACAAGAACTACAACTGAATTTAGCCACAGCCTTCAAATGAAAAAAAAAAGTAAAAGAAAAAAAAACACTATGCCACCATAATTGTGGTCAAGGTTTGCTTTAAGTAGTGTCTTGACCCTTTTACTAATTCAAACCAATTTGATTCAAAACAATTGCAATATTGTTTTCGCATCAAACATGTATGCATTGCTGAGTCGAACCTTGCAGTAACAGATGATTTTATGCTTTTTCTGCTTATAATTCATGATTACTGAACATCATGAAATTGTGTTTATCTTTGGATAGTAGACTGACACTCAGCTATTACTGAACTGAAGTAAAAAAAAAAATCACAATGCTTCAATGTTGAAAGACACAAAAGGAGACAATCAGTTCAGGTTTTTAGACAAACACACTTATCACACGATCCTCAACAGTGGTGACAATTTTTCATACTGCAGTGCATGACGGGAGTTTTTACTAAGGTTTTACCCAGCATGCAACATTTTGTTGATTGTCACCACTGTTGAGAGTCATATGCTGGTTCTTGATGTCTGTGTGTGTCTACAGAGTATAGTTTTTCAAATTTTGTATGCACTTAGTAGATTTAAAATTTACTTAATTTTTTTTCCATAGTGTAGTTTTACTGGGTTGATTATGCCAAACTTAAATAGATCTAATGCTAATTTGATTGTAATCTGACCACCTATCTCATACTGATTAATGTCTTCTTTCTGCTTTACAGCACCTCATGCAATGCTACATAAAGAGATCTAACATGACAGTCAAGGGTCAAGAGTCCCACTAAAGCAAACACTGATCTCCATTATGGTTGCATCACTTTAACCAATAAAACATCAACATCTGATCCTCTGTAATTCTTAAGAACAGCAGGTTTTCATCATTAATGCACAATCATCACTTAATTATCTCATTAACTTTAACCCTTTGAGGACTTGGGATATGACTTGAAGACTTGCTTGTGACTTGAAAGTCCTAACTCTGGTAAAAGCTGAATGTCAGTCAACAATCCAAAGAAGACTATCTCACGATGTCCAAGTCAACATGAGTTATAAGCAGAAAAAGCATAAGATCATCTGTCACTACAAGGTTTGATTCAGCAATGCATACATGTTTGTTGCGAAAACAATATTGAAATTGTTTTGAATCAAATGGCTTCGAATTAGTAAAAGGGTCAAGACACTACCTAAAGCAAACCCTGACCACAATTATGGTGGCATAGTGTTTTTTTTTCTTTTTTCAGTTGAAGGCTGTGGCTAAATTCAGTTGTAGTTCTTGTGTTTCGCTTTACTTCAGTGATGTTGATTGTTAACAGCAGAAGTTCATCACTAATGTACAATCATCATTTAATTAGTCACTTAATTATCTTATTAACTTTAACCCTTTGAGGACTTGGATATGACTTAAAGACTTGCTTGTGACTTGAAAGTCCCACCTCTGCTGTCTATTAAATGCCACTCCAATTATGTGATGGCGATTTTAGCGGTGATCACGGAAGCAGCTTTACTGATTAGATGCGCATGATCATATCGTTCGATATATCGCCCAGCCCTACTTCCAAGTCACCAACAAGTCTCAAGTTAAATCCCAAGTCCTCAAAGAGTTAAAGTTAATGAGATAATTATGTGACTAATTAAATGAAGATTGTGCATTAGTGATGAACACCTACTGTTAACAATTAACATCACTGAAGAAAAGAGAAACACAAGAGCTATAACTGACTTTAAGCACAGTCTTGGATGAAATCAGTTGGAAGGAAAATAAAAAATAACTTTGTCACCATGACTATGGTCAGTATTTGCTTCATTTGGGCTCTTGAGCCTTTTAACAGTTTTGATAAGTTTGCTTCTAAGCAAACATTTATGCAATGTAGAAACAAACTAGCAGGTAATCTATGCTTTTGATGACTGTAGGATCTTGATTCAAATGTATTATTCTTTAAAAAAATGTGACTGCACCATCAAACTTAATATTATGAGGAAAAAAACTGTTTAGGATTATGCATTTAATCATGATCATTTATCTTGATATCTGTGTGTGTCTAAAAATCAGTGGAGTTTAAATTTTGAGTTGTGTTACACAGATTTAAAATCAATTCTTTGTAACTGTTGTAGTATCTTTTTGGGTGCTGTAGTTTCACTGGGATACTTAATCAAAATATAAACTTACTAAAAAACATTATTTTGAATATAGTCATCAGCTCATTGGTCCTATATGTTTATTGTATACCACTGATCTCTTGTCTCTACAACACCACATATGTAGAGCTACAGAGAGAAACCCAGCACAACTATTCAAGGGTCAAGAGCACAACTAAATCAAACACTTATCTCCATGATGGTGGCATAATTTTAACCAAAAAACATTGACATCTGATCCTCTGTAATTCTCAATAACAGCAGGTGTTCATCACTAATGCACAATCATCATTTAATTAGTCAATTAATTATCTCATTAACTTTAACTCCTTGAGGACTTGGGATTTAACTTGAGATTTGTTGTTGACTTGGAAGGAATGACTTGATTCCTCCTCTGGTGAAATCAGCTGCTGAGTTCATGGGTGAAATAAACATATGGCAGGACTTTTACTTTCTGACTCCTGGAGTGTCAACCTATGTTCAGACTGTTTAGAAAGACATGCAAATGACGGTAGAAGCTCATTTATAATTTCTGGCAACTTAAGTTTACAGTCTTGGTAAAATCAACAAATTAAGTAAATGCACTAGAGCTGCTGTACCTGAACATGTGTGACAGAGTTTGCTGATGTCCAGATGTGTGGTCTGGTTTCTGATGGGATTGTTGATCACACAGCTGTAGCTGTTTTTCTCCTGATATTCCACCTCCAGAGGTAGAGAGAGACTGATGCTGAGATCAGACACACTGATGCTGGACAATAAACTGTTTCCTTTGTACCAGGAGAGAGTCACATGACCCACATTCACCACTGAACACAACAATGAACAATTCTGCTGTGATGAAGATGAAGATGATGATGAAGAACAGTCTCTGCTGATGACAGGAACAGGCAGATGAGCTAAAAACATGAGACAATAAACAAGTCTGGACAAAACTAATCAACAATGTTGAGTATGTTCACAATGAGTGTGTATCATCTTTAACTGTAAGAAATCATCACACTGTAAAAAAAAAAAAAAGTTGCATCAACTTAAAAAAATAAGGCAACTTACTGCAAGCGCTTTTTTGAGTAAACTTAACAAACGGGGACTAAAGTCCACCCAACTTAAAATAATAACTTAATATCACAAGTTGTCACAACATAAATAGTCATGTTTACCTAAAAAATATCAGAACAAAATATTTTTTGTTTACTGAACACAAGGCCTATTCTCTATAAGCATACACAATTTTAAAGTGAAAAAAGTGACATGACAATCAGCCAAGTGTGGAGACTTATACTCAGAATTCATGCTCTACATTTAACCCATCGTGCACACACACACCATCATTTATGCTGCAGCACCCGGGGAGCAGTTGGTGGTTTAGTGCCTTGCTCAAGGGCACCTAATTCGTGGTATTGCCAGCCCGAGTTTCGAACACACAACCCTAGGGTTAGGAGTCAAACTCTCTAATCACTAGGCCACAACTTTATATTGCTCAAATAGTCTAAATAAATAAAAGACCATACCACGGGTCAAATAACTATTTTTATTATTGCAAGTTTGTGTCAAAAGCACAAGGACATACCAAGTCCTGTATATTAACTTCTTTACTCAATGCATTTTACACTGAACTCAACACATGGCACATTATGCATGTTAAACAAATCCATTGTTAATTATACCTTAATATGTTAGCAGTCTTGTGGCTTGAAGTCTTCTGTACGTCCGATATAGACGTTCACAGATCCTCCTTACAAGGTTCTGTGACTTTATTTCTGTGAAACATCTAGAGAAGCTCTTATTGAGAATTAACAGATGTTTAAATGTTGATACTTGATTCATTTGTGTTTACTAAAAGTGTTTGGTTTAGTTGGGATCTTGGTCCAGTTACATCTCGTTTTAGCTTGTCTCTTGCTGCTGTAATGGTGTATTTTAAAACGCGGTTTTTGTGGCGAAGAAAGACAAAATTTAAGAGAACTCAGGTGTTATCAGCTCTTTGTTGATGGTAGCTTGTCTCTTTCTGTTGTAACTGTGTGTTATAAAGCACTCTTATTGTGGAAAAGAGAGTTGAGATCAAGTGTACTCTACACATCTTGCTTGTAATGGTTACAAATTTGAGCAAAATAAGATGTTATTGTATTATTGCGACTGTGGATTGGTTTTTATGGATAGAAACCTTGTAGAAAAATAATTTTTAGAAAACCTATCGTCGTCACAAACAGACATCAAGATTTTGGATATGCATCACATCAATGGTGACAATCAGAACAAAAAAGGCTGGAAAATAAGGATGAGTTTGTGCTATGGAGCTCTTTTGATTGTCACCGTTGTTGTGATGCATATGCTAAATCTAGAAGTCTGTGTGTGTGAGTACATGAAACTTTTACTCAAATTATTTCAAATGCATTCATTTTGTCCATCTTCAAAATAAATATTTTGCTCCGGGTGCCATTTAAAAATATCAAACAAAACTTATTTTTTGATCTCAAATACTTATTATGTGATGACTTTCTCATCACCAACAAAGAGCTGATAACACCTGAGCTCTCTTACATCTTGTCTTTCTTTGCCACAAAAACAGCATTTTTAAATACACCGTTACAGCAGCAGGAGACAAGCTAACACAAGAAATAACTGGACCAAGATCCCAACTAAACCAAACACTGATCACCACAATGGTGACTTCAAATGAATCAAATATCAACATTTAAACCTCTGTTAATTCTCAATAAGAGCTTCTCTAGATGTCTGACAGAAATAAAGTCACAGAACCTTGTAAGGAGGATCTGTGAACGTCTATATCGGACGTACAGAAGACATGAAACACATTTTAAAAAAAGACGTCATAAAAACATTCTGTCTCCTCAGTGGACATCTTTTCAACGTCTGCAAAGACATAAAAAGATGTCCACTGGACGTAACTTTGCCCAGTGGATTAGGTTGATGTTAAAATATGCAATATACAAATTTTCACATAATAGTTCCTTTAAAAACAAACAAAAATGTTAAATACATGTGACTTCATGCCACAAGACTGCTAACGTATGAATGTATAATTAACACTGGAATTGTTTAACCCTTTCGAGTCGATTAACGCGGATACACGTTTTGAGTCATTTTCTCCTGATAACCCCGAAAAGACCTTAAATTAAACTTTCAGTTTTAATCGTACAGATAAGAGCAATACATCAATCGAATCTGTAAAGGGTCTACTTTTTTTTGGATACAGACATAATAACAACAAAACTTTGTGCACTTATAAAATAAAGATAACAAACAAGGTGTGCTGTCTGCAGCCTTTGTCTGCGCTTATCTTCATTTACAAACAAGTCATTAAAATGAACTGTAACTCCGTGAATACTCAACGAAAATACATGGGGGAGATATCTATAGAAAGCTTGACATGTCTATTTTTAAACTAAACAAGTGCCGCCGAAAACAGATATTCTGTGATAAAGTAATCCATATGAAAACAACGCGATGTCTGTTTTTCAAGTCTCCCTTCATTATATCTAATGTGACCACGCCCCCGCGCTGAACGCGCTATTCAGATTCAAACTGAAGCGCGCGGCTTGAATACGCCCATAACAGAAGAAAAAGCAGCGAGCCTGTTCAAGTGTTTATTTTACTGTTTGCTTCGCGATGAGAGGAATAAGACATAATTCACCCCAAAAAGATGTCATGTGGTTGAGGATTTGAGAAATGGATTTCCTCAGAAAAAAGAATGCAGCACTTTATTCAGCAGAGATCATAAACATGAGTAAGTCTCTTTTTATTTATTTATATACTTGTACTAGTTTTCACATAACATGTAAACATTTTACTAGTTAGACTTTTTCCAAATACTTTTTCCAAACTATAATTCCTGACTAAATGTATAGTAATCAAGTGAAACATTATGAAGTTTCAATAACAATATACAATACTATACCATTCAAAAGCTTGATGTAAATAATATAAATGTAACAAATAGATAACTGTCACAAATGTAAAAACATGCTTTTCTTTTAATTTATTCCCCCTAAAAACCCAGAAAAATATTCTCAGCTCTTTTCAACATTAATAATAATGATAAAAATAATAACAATAAATGTTTTTTTTTGTAGAAAATAAGATTGTTAAAAGGATTCTGAAGGATTGTGTGACTGGAGTAAGCATGCCAAATAATTTGTTTGAAAGTCAGCTTTGATTGTTTCTAATAAACTGTTTAACTGCACCCCCAAGTGGATATTAAATTATGTTGTGGGATAATTAAATATATTCTAAATAAACTACAAACATAAAATTATATAGATTTATTTTGTTCTTGCATTCTTTCTTGTAACTCCTTCCTCTCAGTGGCACAGATGACTGAATGGCTCATTATGCAGCTCATTATGCAGGCCTTTGTCTTCTCAGGTGTAAATCACAATGATATTCATGGTAGTTGACGCCTACTCGCATATGACTTTTACCAACAAAAAGTGTCTTAGAAAATTTAAATCAATATATTGTTCTCTGTGAGTGAGTAAACAAGATGATTTTCACATCATTTAGAAAGAAAAATTCTAGGCTACAAGCTCCAGTTCTCAAAAATCCCGGGAACCATTGTTCTTTATGTGTTTTTTTGCCTTATTCAAGTGTTTTAACATTTTTAGTTTTTCACTAACCACGCATAATATTTTTTTTCTCAAAAACACAATCATGTACATACATGCATTTCTTATATTATTATAGCCCAGTTTGTGCTGATTACAGTGAGATTAGACTTTACCCATTTAGATATTTATAAGAAACTGAAAAAAGCACAAATGTCAGGGCATGACAAAACTTCTCCAGGCCCCAAAAATACCCTTAGACTCCAGAGGGTTAACATGCATTATGTACCATGTGTTGAGTTCAGTGTAAAATGCATTGAGTAAAGAAGGTAATATACAAGACTTGGTATGTCCTTGTGCTTTGGACACAAACTTTCAATAATAAAAAAAGTTATTTGACCCGTGGTATGGTCTTTTAAATTTATTTAGACTACTTAAATAATATGAAGTCGTGGCCTAGTGGTTAGAGACTTTGACTCCTAACCCTAGGGTTGTGGGTTTGAAACTCGGGCCGACAATACCATGACTTAGGTGCCCTTGAGCAAAGCATCAAACCCCCAACTGATCCCTGGGTGCTGCAGCATAAATGATGGTGTGTGTGTGCACGATGGGTTAAATGTAGAGCATGAATTCTGAGTATAAGTTACCATACTTGGCTGATTGTCATGTCACTTTTTTCACTTTAAAATTGTGTATGCTTATAGATAATAGGCCTTGTGTTCAGTAAACAAAAAATATTTTGTTCTGATATTTTTTAGGTTAACATGACTATTTATGTTGTGACAACTTGTGATACTAAGTTATTTTAAGTTGGGTGGACTTTAGTCCCTGTTTGTTAAGTTTACTCAAAAAAGCGCTTGCGATAAGTTACCTTATTTTTTTTAAGTTGACGCAACTTTTTTTTTTTTACAGTGCATGTAAAATATAAAATAAAAATATTTGAAAGACAAATGATCTTTTCTCACCATAGACAAAAACACTGAATGTTTTTGATAACAGTTTCGCTCGGTGTATTTCTAGTTTATAATCTCCAGCGTGTTGAGTTGTGATGTTTGACATGGTGAGAGATAAAGTTTGTTTGTCCAGCTTCAGTCTGTCTCTGAATCTCTCATCGCGACCATTAAATGTGTTAAAGACTCCATGATCTATTCTGATTTGAGCTATCAGATATTTTTCAGCTTCAAATTTCCACAGTATATAATCATCTTTACGTATTTGAGTAACATCTATGTTCAGAGTGACAGAATCTCCCTCCATCACTGACACTGACTCACTAAACACACCTGGAGAACAAACAGATTTCACACAGATTAAGATTTCTGTTGTTTTTAAATCCTGAAATCAGATGTAGTCTGTGCTCTTTATGCTGGGTACACACCAAAACATTTTTTACCTCTTATAAGATTTTCAAAATGTGATACAAACATGAGGATACAAAAAATCCTAGATTTGACCCTTTTGCTCCTATAGTGTGTGGTGTGCCATGATGTGACAAAGACAGCACACACGTGCTGTTGCCACAAATCAACAAGCTGATCCTCCATCTCTGCTGTCCACATCAATTTCACTTTGTGCTGTGCCATGACTGCTTCCGTCTTCCATCATCTCCCATTCTGATTGGATATTGTTTCGTTTCACGTGATAATCTCCAGATCGTGCGCGATTTGTCCTCGGGGTTCCCCACACACATCAGGATTTCTGATTGTAAATATTAAACATGATTAATATTTATGATACGCGATCGGGTTGCTCCGATATTCTTCCGATCAGGTTCGGACACTCTTAACACACCTCACACCAAGAAAAAATCTGATTAAATAACCTGTAGAACCATCAAGATAATCTGGACATAGCTAGGATTGTCGGAAGTGTGTATATCGGCCCAAAATCAGCCCGATTACATTTCAGCGTGTACCCAGAATTAGATGTGAATTGTTTGGGCTGTCACCACTAGGAGGCAGTAAGTGCACCCAACTTAATTGTTAGGGCCTCGGCCCGGGGTACAGCTGAAGGCTTGGAATCAGGAAAGATTTTTTTAAAGGGAAATGACTAAGAACTTAGCATTTTATAAGTCTTACCTGTCACACAGGGTTTACCACTTGCTTTGCATAAGCTTGCTGAAGTAGCTGTCTCAACAGATCTCTAGTAGCAACACCCTGTTTAGATAGGTATCCTAGGATACATAGGTGGAGTGGTGCCCAAGATGAACGGGGCTTTTACCGATTCAAGAGCACGAAGCAACCGCGCGCAGCAATCACCATATAGGATTTTTGGAACAATGCAGAATACTACCATGCGAACTTACCACAGTGTGGATTTCAGAAACTGCGCAAAGACTTTACGTGCACACTTACCATAGCATGGATTTGCAAATACTGTTCTAAGGATGGGCTTTCGTGGCACTCTGATAGAGCAGCTCATAGATTAAATGGTGCATCTCAAAACAGTATGTTTGAGAGTCATCAACTCGATCTGTGGAAATAATGCTGGACCGCTCTAGGGAAAAAACTGAGAACTCAGTCTCATATTAGAGGAGTACTCCGAATTCAGTGAAGTGACATTCAGCCAAGTATGGTGACCCATACTCAGAATTTGTGCTCTGCATTTAACCCATCCGAAATGCACACACACACAGAGCAGTGAACACACACACACACTGTGAGCATACACCCGGAGCAGTGGGCAGCCATTTATGCTGCGGCGCCCAGGGAGCAGTTGGGGGTTCGATGCCTTGCTCAAGGGCACCTAAGTCGTGGTATTGAAGGTGGAGAGAGAACTGTACATGCACTCCCCCCACCCACAATTCCTGCCGGCCCAGGACTCGAACTCACAACCTTTCGATTGGGAGTCCGACTCTCTAACCATTAGGCCACGACTTCAGAGTATCACACTCATAGGTGACCCTTCTTGGAAAAAGGGAACGCTGCTAAACTACCACGAGAATCGCCCAAATAGCCCCAAATGTTGAGGGAAGCGATGCTTGAAGTGTATAAACAAATACACATTGGCTGAATGGAGCCGAAGGAACCAAGGTCTAATCATCTCAAGAAAGGGAATGAGGTGGAGCGCATAACCCTTACCATACAGGATTTCAGAAAGTGTACAGAGTTTTGCATGCACACTTACCACTTACGTTGATTTTAGAAAGTGCACAAAGTGTTCACGTGCACACTGGCCACCATGTGGTTTTCAGAAAGTACACAGAGCTTAGCGTGTGTACCTAAAGGTTCCTGAGCAATGCAGAGGCGCTGAACTGCAAGGGGAGAGGCAAGCTCAAATTTTGCAAACCTCTGGTGAGGGGAGCATCACCTGGTTTTCAGATTTGTATTTATTTATTTTCTCCCACTGATGATAGTGAATATCAACTGAGTCTGTAATTCTGCCTGAAATTGTTGTTCATTTTACATAGCATAATAAAAATCAAACAGACTTCAAACAATATAAGGGGAAAGATGATTTTTGGGTGAACGGCTCCTTTAAATAAAAGCACATAAATTCCAAGGTCAGTGTGGCAGAAACACTGATTCAAGTGTTTTAAAAACAACACTAAACATAGTTAAAGGTGAAGTACGGTGCTACTCAGTTCTCAGTTTAAATTTCATGGCGTTTTATTGGCATGACAAATATTTCTACATTTGTGTTTCTGAAACATTTGGAGCATTGTTCTATACAATTAAACAATGCAAAGGGAAAATGTGCAACGCAACTTGAAATATGAATATGAATATTCCACATTTTGGCGACCAAGATGCCCCAAGGTACACCATATATTCGCTTTTGATCAGGGGTCTTTTCAGTATGTATATTCAGTTTTTCACAAAAATCGTGACAAATTTTTACATTTGTATTTGTGGGGTTGCTGCAGATAGTCATGTAACAAAATATAAATAGCAGGGGGAAATGAAAAAAAAAGAATAGATGGCATTAAAAAATTAAATATTAAATAATATTAATAATTTTGGCCACTGTAGATGGAGAGCAATGCTTTGTTTTGCCATATAAAAATGCAAATATCTCAATTACGTTAAATTTAACCTGTCAAGCATTGTCCAAAGCTTTTAATATACGTAGATAAATATGAATTACTTCCCATTAAAGCCAGCACAAAATCAAAATGTATCCATGCACAACATTATTATATATATATATATATATATATATATATATATATATATATATATATATATATTATTATTTATCCATGTGCCCTCACAATCTTTAATCAAAATAACTTGTCTTCCCTCTAACAGCTACATCTTTTCTCTGATGATGTGTTTACTGGCACGAGGGCGGGGCAACTTGTCACTCACTTGAGATTGTCCAACAGCAAACCACAACCATCCAATTACCTCCCATGAATAAAATTAAGCCCCGCCCTACATTTGTTCTTATTCAAGAAGCAGTTTACCTCGGATGAATGTTAGGATAAGGAAAGAAAAGACTCTTTCCATTGCATCCCAAACAGAACAGATTTCACACAAAAGGAAACTGCAGCCTCATGACTTTGTATTTGCCAAAAATTGATAACTGTACAATAATATTGCAATGCCTTTATTTTAAAAATAATTTACTTGATTGTGTCCTTGACATTGACAGATTGATAAATAATCTGCACGGATATATAGAGAGGCATATGCAGCTGAATATCAATCGGATATTTCATTTACACATAGTAAATGATATTAACATCTCCCATTCAATCAATAAGATCTTTTTTTCAAACAATAAACTCTTAAAAATAAAGGTTCTTTATTGGCATCAATAGTTCCATGAAGAACCTTAAAAGGGGGGGTACAATGGTGTTTCATGTATTCAGAGCTGTTCACAGTGTTAAAGAGATGGATTCTCACGCTAAACATGGCCAAATGACTGAGAATTTCTGTGCCGAAAATCTTACTTCCGGGTTGGTACAATGCTGCATTCCAGGCAGGTTTTTGAGCCCGTAAGTCACGACTTCAAACCATGACTCACGACTTTGTAGTGTTCCAGGCTAGTCACGGCAAACTTCCTGGGTGCAAGGAATTGTTGTTAGATTATGAAATTTATTACAACATTATATTATGTTAAGAACCCATCGTTACATGAACAGTGGATGCAGTTTGTTTTTCCGGGGCAGCAATGGAGTGTATCAAGTGCGTTTGTGTGTTCTGTTCATTTGAGTGACAAATGTTTTATAAACAAGGCCCAAGTCGACGCTGGATTTGCACATCGTTTGCTATTAAAACATGGAGCCGTCCCTGTGATAAAAGACCCCATTCATGTAAGTAAAATTGAATCAGATTTCTGTATTTTGTTGGAAATCAGCACATAAGTGAATATATGTTAATGGAAACAACATGACACATCAGTATTATAGCTCCGCTCACGGTACGCCTCCAGGAGCTCGGGATTTTCCGGAAAGAATCGGAAAGCTGTACTTTTCTTTTATAAATTTGATAATACTAAAGACTTTTTGGATATATGAAGGATCCAGTACTACTCTATAGGTACTCAAGATTAACATGAGATTAGGTGAAACTGTGTATGTTATGTACCCTGTTTCGTTTAAGATCGGTTCACTGAAAGTTTTTTGGGGGGGAACCAAAAAGGTTTCTTCAATGAATTCACTGCAACAAAACATCATCTTGGAAAATTATTTGTTAAAAGTGTAGCATTCCTATATTCTGCACTTTATTTCACAGTAAAACTGTTTCTCATATAGAGGAAGTGAAATTGTGGAGATCCTTTCAATCACACACTATACTCACAAGAACACACACACACTCTTCACACCTCAAGACATACACACACTAGCATACATTAACCATAAACATGGAGTAATAGCCACATTCTCAAGCACATGCTCAAAATGAAGCGGTGGAGAGTAAAGCAGAGTCTGCAACCGAAGACAGAGTGTTAGGAAGTAAGAAGTACCAAAAGATGCTCCTTTAGTTCTGTTGTTTCAGTTTTCTCTATTCCTGGTTCAGCTCTGTTTTCTTTAGTTTCTAGTGTTAGGTTTCCGTGGCTTTTGATTTCCCCTTCATCTGTGTCTAGTTTTGTTTCTTTCTAATCTCTTCTATTTATAGCCCTGTGTTTTATTCATCAGTTTCATTAGGTTCAATCACTTCTTTTACACAAACTCTTGAGTTGCATTTACATTTATTTTTTTTAGACTGGGAACCTTATTTCAGACACAATTTTGGACTGGACTGGGTTTAATTGTTGTGTATGTGCTGCATGAGCTTTCGTCAAAACTAGCTTCACTTTTTTTATAATTTTTGCTCAAAGACTTCATCTGCTCAAATCACATCCATGCAATAATACCTGCTGGGTGCTATTGTTGAGTTTGGCACTATGATACCCAGCATGCACTGTAGCATGAGTCTTTTTTTTCATTGATTGTCACCATTAGACTGAGTTTTGATGTCTATACATGTGACAGTTCAGATTTCCCCATGTAAAATCATGTTCAAAGCTGTTTCAATGGCTGTACTTAAAGTAGTTTAACATAAACCAAGGTCCTAGTGCCCTACACTATAATAGTGCCTTCGCATCTTAAACATGTCAAACTAACTCTTACTATAGCTGAACTTCTTACTAAATTGACAACTTTTACACTCAAACTTACTTATAAAAAGTGATCATGACAACACTGTTTAAAATCAAGGAAACAGCCTAACAGGCATAAGTTCTATTAGATATGTATTTATTACAATCTCTTGTCTTTGTACAGACAGAATTGTTTATTTATTGATGGTGGGTTTGAATTCATAAGAGCTCCACGAAAAATAACTTGCAAATGTAAAATAAATAAATAAATAAATAAAAGTCTGCAACTTACCAACCAGACGGCAACAGCACAAACAGCCAAAGAGCAGTGTGTGAAACATCATCAGTTCAATGATATGAAATAGTTTCAGTCAAATGTTAAAGCTTGCAGTAAAGTTGTGTAGAGAACAAGCTGTTAACACTGTGAACTATCTGCTGACTTCCTCCAGACTGAAGACTGAATCAGATCATGACCCATGTGTTCAACAACACTTCCTCTCTAAAACACACTCTAAGACTTGTTAGTCAACCATGTGCAAAATAATTGGCACCTTGGACAGCCATCATGTTTTTTTTTAATAATTTTTTTTATAAATAATAAAACTATTATACACAATTAAATATTCATTTTAGCGTGTGGTATTCTAGAAAGTGTGTTATTGTCTCATTAAAATTATTCACTTTTTTTGTATGTCACGTTGGAAAAAAAGTATCGGTTACATTAGTAAACATAAATGTAGATGTGGATTCACTGAACTCAGATACGAACTCACTTGATTTTATGAACATTTTGTGGATGTTGTCCATTAAATCTCTTTCTAGTCTAGTCTTGACATAATGTTTTTAACCAGTGAAGGTCTGAATAGTTGCAGCAAGTCTTAGTAACAGTTTCTGTTTCTTCTCCAGTGTTTGAAGTGAAGTGACATTCAGCCAGGTATGATGACCCATACTCAGAATTTGTGCTCTGCATTTAACCCATCCAAAGTGCGTGCGCACACACACACGCACGCACGCACAGAGCAGTGGGCAGGCATTTATGCTGCGGCGCCTGGGGAGCAGTTGGGGGTTCAGTGCCTTGCTCAAGGGCACCTAAGTCGTGGTATTGAAGGTGGAGAGAGAACTGTACATGCAATCCCTCCACCCACAATTCCTGCCGGCCCGGGACTCAAACTCACAACCTTTCGATTGCGAGTCCGACTCTCTAACCATTAGGCCACGACTTCCCTTCCCTTTGCATTTTGCTGATGCAGTGTCAGTGATAGAGAGAGATTGTGATACTCTAAACACTGATGTTACTGTTATATACAGTTACATCACTCCCTCAGCAAAAAACCAATGGGATTTTTCCATAGGCTTTTGGATTATTGCAAAATATAAACTTTTGTTTTCAATCATAGTTCATGAAACTAACAGGGTTTGTCCATCAAGATGATCTTCACAAAATAATATAACTTTGATGAATTTTTAAGCCAAAATAAAAGCAGCTGAACTTAAAAACTTAACTTAGGCTATAAATGAACTACCCCTCCATGGACTTCAGCGTCACATCATCATCACATCTATGACAACTTTTAATCTTATTTTTAACACTTTCAGTGAAAAGGATTTACTCTGTATATGATTTTTAATCCACGCTACATGAACCTTTTCAACTGGAATCAATATAATATTCTCCACCTCTGAAGATATAATTATGAGTTTGTTGTGGAAAAGAAAAGGTCCCTCATTTATCCACAGTGTGTTTGCAGAGATGTGTGTGTGACAAGTGTGTAAGAACGATTAACGCAAAGTGTGGGATCTACCAAATTGTACTAGGATTGTGTACCGCATGCACACATTTGATAAATACAGATTTATTTTTTTCGTAAGATAAAATATAGACCTTTTCTACGCCTCTTACTCAGGGCTGGACTGAAGTACATTGATTGAATCCAGAATTTGTCAGGTATGTCATGTCATAATTTGAGGATTAGCTAATAATACTTAATGTGCTTCAAACATCAGTTGATACAGACCAACTGAGTAATTGTTCAGTCTGAATTCATAGTTTGTTGTTTTCATGTCACTATGATTCATAGATCTCTCTCTCTCTACGAATATTTGTTAGTATGATATCTAATATTTTACATTCATATTTTGCAAGCATTTGCAGTGTCTGTGCACATAAACAAAATTAAAATCTCAAAGCAACAAAACATAAATGAAGTAAATAACAAACAAACATATTACAAAAAGTGATTAACAAACAAATATGAAATTGATGCCACTACAGAATAAAACAAATGAAGAGTTTATTTGCAAAAAAATCATGTTTTTATTGTGTTTTGTTTGGTTAGCTGTTTTATTTTTTATTTTTTATTATATACTAATAAAAATAACCCAGCTGCAGTTTGATTGCGCTTCTTTTTATGATATTTATGATATCTCATCTGTTTTCTTTTATCCTCTTGTAGATCTGACGTCATTGAGCAGAAGAACAGCAGCAGCTGCAGAAGCCACGCCCATCAGAGCAGTGACGACCAATCGGATCACAGGCTCGATAGTATCACATCCATGCACTTCTGAAAAAAAAAAGTTAATTAATCAATAGTAATAATTATAAAGGAGAGTGACAGAGAGAGAGAGAGAGAGAGAGAGAGAGAGAGAGAGAGAGAGAGAGAGCAATGATAAAATTGATTCAGGGACTTCTATTAAAAAAAAAACACAACCAACCTATATCGAGATATATATTTGCAAAACTTCCTTTTGTGTTCCAAGAAAAAACACCTTGCTTAGAAAGACATGAGTAAATAATGATAATTCTTTACTCATTCTTTCTGGCATCTTAAGTTATCAGTCTTTGTAAAAATCAACAAATGGATTCAGAAATGTAAATTATATCAGCGCTGCTGCACATGTGTGACTTATTTGGACTTTATGTTAAATAACTATGAACTTCATTGTATGGAAAAAAAAAATCCACATATCTCAGCCTGTCATACCTGAACAAGGTTGACAGAGTTGAGTGATATTCAGATGTGTGGTCTGGTTTCTGATGGGATTGTTGATCACACAGCTGTAGCTGTTGTTATCCTGATATTCCACCTCCAGAGGTAGAGAGAGACTGATGCTGAGATCAGACACACTGATGCTGGACAATAAACTGTTTCCTTTGTACCAGGAGAGAGTCACATGACTCACATTCACCACTGAACACAACAATGAACAATTCTGCTGTGATGAAGATGATGATGAAGAACATTGTGAAGAGTTACTGCTGATGACAGGAACAGGAAGACGAGCTGAAAACATGAGACAAACTTGACTAGATCAGGAAGTGTTTATTGCAGCATCAGTCAGTCGATGAGTTTATTATTTGACAGCGATCTTCACTTCTCTCTCCACATTTATAAAAGATTATTACACATGGACAAGTAACAAAGAATAAACTGATGCTTAATTGAAATTATTTAGCTATTTTATCATTCAATTATCAAATTAATGTAATAATTTACAGGCAAATAAACAGGTGAAACCAATATTTAACTCACCGTGGACAGTGAGACTGAAACTCTTGCTCACACTGTTGATCTGTAGTTGATAGAGTCCAGTGTGTTCAGTTCTGGTGTTTGTGATGATCAGAGATCCAGTTTGATAATCCAGCTTCAGTCTGTCTCTGAATCTTTCATCAAGAACATCATCATATAGAATAATGCTGCCTGCCAGTATATCAATTTGAGCTATTAAAGTGTTTTCAGATCCAAACCTCCACAGAATCATATCATCATCCATCATTTCAGTAAAACCAGAGTCTAGAGTGACTGAATCTCCCTCCAGCACTGACACTGACTTCACTTCATCTAAACCAGCAAACACACCTGAAGAACAGAGAGTTTGTCACAGATTAAATCTTTAAAATCATTTAATGCCTTATATCATTTAACCATTTTATTTTTTATAACATGGTAGAAAAGAAGCAATTGAAGTCATAAACACATTTCAAACTCACCAAGCAGACGCCACAAACTGAACAAAACTAATCTGAGAAACATTTTCTTCATCAATTCACTTGAATCCTAGTAACTCTTATAATGTCTGAAACACGTCTGAACTAATGCTGTGTGTGTGTGTGTGTGTGTGTGTGTGTGTGTGTGTGCGTGGTCTTTCCTCAATAAGACTGAACCTCTGTCACAGTTTATTCTCACACGGCCACTTCCTTGAACACAGGAAGTCATGCAGATTTCTTTTTATAATTATTATGTTCTCTAATGAATTCTGGTGCTGAATGAAAACTAGCAGAAGAATGAAATGTTTAAGTCATGAATATTAATTTAGATATTTGTAAATAGTGTTGTGAGATGATCAGATGTCACTCTGTGTAGTTCATCAATGATGCATGATAATATCTTGTTTGACTTCTGACTCTTAATTGACTGTTGGAATCATTTTATTTTACTGTAAATATGTTTTATGTGGAACAGAATCTGAATGTTTCTGAATGTTTGGTTCATATAAGCAGGAGAGAATGAAATGAAGAAACGCTTCAGCCACAGACTGACAGATACACTGACCGCATTCATCTAATAATAGACACGCTACTGCAGGAGCTGTTTGTCCTGCAAACCACATTAGATGAAGAGAAATCAGACCACAGCAGCTTTAACCTGACTCAAACTGACACATGAATAAAACTGTGAATATTAACCAGCAGCCTGTGAATCTGATTAATTCAGTTGAACCAAAATAAAAGTTGAAATTTTTTGACTGCCTGTGAGATTTGAGAAATGTTTATTCATAAGAAGATCTCTGGCATTTCACTGTAGTCTTTGCCTTTGAGGTGTGAGCTTTTAACTTAAAAAAAATAAAAACTCTCATATCTGAGAGGCTATAATGCTGTTAAAAACCCACCAGATGGCGCCATTTTTTAAACTTCAAATCAAACCACTAATTATGAAATGAAATAACGTGTGTATATTATTGTTCATTTATTTTGCCTTCTGAATTTGTGTTATCTTCCAAGAGAATTGTGTAATGGTCTTTACACAAAGTAAAAAATCTGATTCCTTTATAAAACATGCTATTTACACTAAGTGCAAAAAAACAATTGTAATGTTTTTTATCCCAACCAGACATTCATTGGTGAATGGAGTTAATGTAACAAGGTGGGCTCTTTGCACTCAAGGTCAAAAGTATAATAACACTCATATTCTATCACCATCTACAAATCGTGCATGTGGCAAAGATAGCGACTTATAGTCAAGATCTATTTATAGCTACATATTATCTGACAGAAGTAGATCTGCTGTGTATTGTGTGTGTTTTTTGATCAGCAGTCAACAGTCACATGACATTAAGAATAAGATGACACAGAAACACACTTACAAATTGCTGAACTAACCACAACTGTATGTGTGCATCATAGGACATCTTCACACTCTGCCATTTGACTAAAAGACTATCATGACTGAAATGCCTTTTTGTGTCAGGCCGATTTTTCAGATCCCTTTTTGTCTGCAGTCATTTCATTTAAAGCCTATAAGAATATCACAAGAGTGAACCATACACTACATTTATTCGTAAAATCACTCACAGAGATTAGCTGACAAACACAGGATGCTCTTTATAAAACAAATGTGTGATGTCTAGATTTAGTCTTCTTAGAAACCACAACTCCTCCTATGCTGAAGCTAAAATAAATAATTACTGAAACTAGCTGAGTTACCAGCAGAATCACAGCATGAGTATACTGTATATAACATCATGAGGCTTATACACAAATATATTTCATATTGTACTGTTTAATTTGAGTCCTTTCAGAATTGATGGTTCAGTATTTTAGTGATAAAGCTGTTTTGTATAAAGCATCATGTGCACTAGAATGGAAAACCGCCCTCGACCACACGCTGATCACAAACTGACCACAAACCAGCAGTGACGACATCGCTCACACAACAGATCACACAATCAAACAAATCAAAACCACTGCTGCACTTTTCTTTTTTTAATTATGAGAAAACCAAGTGTGTGTTGTTGTGTTAGGGTTTTTTTCTAAAAGAAAACAAAACAGATTTGAGGCTTTGAATGTCAAACATGAAAACGCTCCAATGAGTCACCAGATTTAGATTTAGTTTGTTAGAAGTCACAGAACTACTGTACAAAGTCTTTTCATTCGTCCTCTCTGAATGGCAGACGCTTCAGAATCATTCTGCTGGGATTTCCCATATATATATATATATATATATATATATATATATATATATATATATACAGATTTAAGTTTGATCATCTACTCATGAAAACAGATTCATACACAACGACGTCATCCTCTTGATGTTCCACTTTTATCTCCTGTAAAAACAAAAAAATTTAAAATAATAAAAAATAAATAAATACAAAAAAAAATCTTCATTAAATTTTTTTTTGTATGGAAGCCTGTTTATTACACCAAAAAAAAAAAAAAAACTACTTTGCAAGTTTTTTCACTATAAAATAGAGAAAGTAAAAAGACAATTGTGACTTTTTGTCCTGCAATTGTTAATTATTAACTAACAATTCTGAATTGTGAGATCTTAACTAACAATTGCAAGAAAGAAAGAAAAAAAAAGTGGTGGAAACAGCTCTCCATAGAAACAAGCTTCCACAGATTAGAGATTGTAACATTTCTAATAATATTGATCAGATTCAGCTCTTTATTTCTGGTAATCTACTGAATTGCCGTCAAACATCTACTGCTTCTACATCATTGGTTTTGCTTCAGAGCTTTTATGTAACAATGCACATCACGTTTTATTATCCTGACAGAACACACATCTAAATCTGACTCAGCGCTGCTCTGATACAGAGAGAACATACACAATCATAAACGATCTTACCCATTTCTGTGTGTTTCTTTTGTAGAACATTGGTTCAGCATAAGTAACTTCATCTGCTCAACAATAATAACAGAAGCATTAACACAAACAAACTTCTTATTCAGTACTGTATAGGGCTGTCAAAGTTAGATTGTTAAAGCATGCGATTTAAATAACAAATGCAGTTGCATTAACAAATGAATTCAGTTCCACTTTGCAACGTGAATTATCCAAATTGCTATGAGATCGGGTTGGTATTTCAAATAATAATAACGATAAATGTATATTCTGCTAGAACTAGTGTGACTGAAACAGTTTTAAATACATTCTTTGCATAACTTATACATTCATTGCATTTTTTTATGAAATTTAATTTTCACAGAAGCCCAACAAATGAATCACGCATAAGTGACGTTTTCATGAACATCTTAATTTGAACACCAGTGGAGCTCTTCATAAAGATTATATTCATAAACTCTGTAAGAAGTTGATTTATTTCTGAATTAAGGCAGATTTGATGCAGATTGAAAAATGTTAAATTATATAGATATATGTTATAATCATTCTTAAAAGCAGTAGGTTCCTCTTGCCTTCTTGACCAGTGTTTCTGTGTTTTCTGCAGATGCAGACGACTGCAGCAACAATCAACAGAGATCCAGCAGCAGAGATCACCACGATCAGAGAGACTGCAGGATCAGAAGAAGACCGTGCTGTTACGTCTAAAGAGAGACAGTGATGTAATCGTAGAAGTGATTGTGTCTGTCTGATCTATAAAATATACAGAGATAAGGTCAGTGAATAATACGAAATTATCAGAGCTGCTGTACCTGCACATGTGTGACAGAGTTGAGTGATGTCCAGATGTGTGGTCTGGTTTCTGATGGGATTGTTGATCACACAGCTGTAGCTGTTTTTCTCCTGATATTCCACCTCCAGAGGTAGAGAGAGACTGATGCTGAGATCAGACACACTGATGCTGGACAATAAACTGTTTCCTTTGTACCAGGAGAGAGTCACATGACCCACATTCACCACTGAACACAACAATGAACAATTCTGCTGTGATGAAGATGACGATGATGAAGATGAAGAACATTGTGAAGAGTTACTGCTGATGACAGGAACAGACAGATGAGCTGTAAATATTTGAGAATAAACAGAAACCTGCTGAATCTAATGAACAATCGTCACTATTTAGTCTGTCTGTCATTCATAATGAGTGAACTATTCATATGTAAGTAACATGTGAAGGACAGGACACATTATCTCTGCTCACCATAGACAGAAACACTGAATGTTTTTGTTGATAGTTTTGCTCTGTTTATCTCGAGTTGATATTCTCCAGTGTGTTGAGTTGTGATGTTTGTGATGGTCAGAGATCCAGTCTTATCATCCAGCTTCAGTCTGTCTCTGAATCTCTCATCAGGACCGTCACATGTGGAGTAGACTTCAGCAGCTCTGTTGATTTGAGCTATCAGAGACTTTCCCTCTCCATATTTCAACACTATCTCGTCGTCTTCATGTATTTCAGTAAGATCAGTGTGTAGAGTGACAGAATCTCCCTCCATCACTGACACTGACTCAAGAAACACACCTGGTGAAGACAAAAAATAAAAAAAAAAACAGAACAGCAGCAGAAATACGAAAGAGATGGTGTTTTATAAGCTGTAGAGAACACATTTGTGCAGTCACACATGTTCAGTACAACCTGAAAATAGGCTACAAGTAACATTTTTGTCCCTGACTTTCATTTATACTTGTTTTATAAAAGGATTTTTTTTATATTTGAGATATTTAGATTGCTAAAAAAAATCAATACAAATAAATCAAGCTCACCAAATCTCACCCAGTTTGCTCAGTTTTTGACCAAATGATTTTCCATTTCCTTTTGTTTATTTTAAATATTGTTGTAGTTATGGCTGACAGTGGTGCAGCTGTGATTTGAAACCCACAAAAAACACCTGATATTCGAACGCTATAGGATTTCTGATACTCCATTAGTTTACATTCACTTGAAATTTCCAAAATTAATTTTAATAGTCATGGAAAAGACAAAGCAAGACATGAACTCAAATGAGATGAAGTCTCAGGAAAATAGACAGATTTGAACAGTAGCAGTGGCTTGTTGCTCTGAAACGGATACAAATGAAGGCATAAAATGCTTTTATAACTTCCCAATCAGAAACCACCAGCACAAATTCAACAAAACAAACATATAAAACATCTTCTGTGTCTGAACTAGTACACTATCCACTAAAAACACTCTGTTGATCTGATCTGTGAACCTGAATCCACCCCCAACAGAGTCGGACCCTCCTACATATCACCCTCACACTTCTTGATAACTTTATATGGTTTCATGTATAAATGTTCTTCTAGCATCCAATAAGCTTTTAATACAGTCCCAATTATTTATAATTTAACATGAATTAAATGATATATGACAGTTTTTGAAATTGCCTGTATATGTTAAAAAAGTAGAAGAATATTGAATGGGTCTCCATTAATTTAATGATAACAGAGGATATTGATTTTAAAATAGCTAGTTAATAATTTGATTATTAATTGTTATGTAAACCGGTCATGCTGTCACATCATTAGACTCCACACAGTTCTTCAGCTCACTTCAGAGCCAAACAGAAACCTGCTAGGGTCTGATTTCGACAGAAATAATGCTGTTTGATCTGTTGGGTGAACAAACAACTTGTGCATGTGAAGAGATCTGGACTTTTTCTTACAACAAAGCCACAGGAAAATGACTTCATGCAGGAAGCTGAGAAAACGGTCCCAACAATTGTTGTATTATTATTATTAATTAATTAATTAATTAATACATTTTTAAGGGGAAAAAAGTCAAGGGACTCTTTTACATTGAATTAACCAGAGCAATTCGATACAGTTTTGATACGAGTTCCGAACAACTGAATCGAAACAAAAGATTCATTCGCTTCACGAAGTGTTTGAAAGCTCCCATCACTGGTGGTATTTTCGCTTCCTGTAGACAGCCTATAGCTGTTGTGTCATTTGTCTATCAGTTCTTCACAAACAAAGCACCAGTTTACTTGCCGAGATTCATCGTGTCGTCTTGCTGCGCGCGCCGCCTCCCGTTGAGAAAGCGTCACTGATTAGAATGGCTTCTATTGTCTTTTGTTCTGTGTAGACTCGGTGTTACTTTCACTTTCACTTTGTGCTCATTAATATTGAAGAAGGAGGAGGACATTTCGTTTGAGTCTTCTTTATGATGAAAGCGGTGAAAATGAAGTTTACCTTTATATTGCTGTCAGTCGGATTGTTTTTAACGCACAATGGTAAGACATTTTATCAAATCAATCTCTATTTCTGATCGATAAACCGAATATGAATGACGCCGTTTTATTATGCGCCAGATCTATTTGCTTTGTATTTGACAGACGTTTGTTATATTATGTAGCCTATAAGTTCGTTTGAAAGATGAAATGAAGTGAAATGTTATAGTTTTCAATACGTGTTTTGTGTGTGCGGCAAGAGCCAATTCAGATCATGAATGACAAAAATATATAAATAGGCTATATTTTTATACTCCTGGCAAAACTATTGAAAAAAATTGTCCTGTAAATGATCAGGTCTAGTGACTTATAAAAATGTCTCAATCCATATCTTGAGATGAAGAATTTACGTTTTTGTTGATGTAGATAATATAAGACGTAAAAGTGTGAATGGTGCTTTCAAGCGGTAAAAACGAAAATACATATATAGCCTTTTTTTCTTTTTTTTCATTATTTGAGTCTTATTGTGGTTTTTAAAGTTTGTCTGTTGATTTTTTTTATTTGTTTATTTTTATCTTTAGGTGTGTCTAGTGTTGAGACAGATGTGTCAGTGTCAGTGATGGAGGGAGATTCAGTCACTCTACTCACTGGTGTTAAGAAAAACCAAGAAGACAGAATCAGATGGTACTGTAATGACACTCGCATCGCTCAAATCAATGGAGATCCCAGTAAGACCTGTACAGATGTTCAGTGTAATGAAGGAACTGAGAGATTCAGAGACAGACTGAAGCTGGATCATTAGACTGGATCTCTGACCATCACAAATATCACAAACACTGACTCTGGACTCTATCAACTGAAGATCTTCAGCAGCAACAGCATCAGTGAAAAGACCTTCAGTCTTTCTGTCCGTGGTGAGTAATTTAACATTTGGATAATTTGGATTTGTAATTTAAGTTTGGATTTGATACATTTTTAAAAAGCTTTTAAAGCAGTGAGAATTAGAGCTGCTCTTTCTCTTTAGCTGTAGCTACATCAGGGCATATTACCCAAAAGTATCATAAACATCGTAAGTTTATCGTATAGCTCCATTGGTTTCAAAGCTTATGATGCTTTTGGGAAACTCAGCCCAGAACAGTGTAAATTAAATAAAAATGTTGGTAAGTTGATAGATTTAGTTTCTCTGTGCCCTGTCTGGACTTTTATGTTGAAGTATTTCCTGTGTTCCTTGTTTGTAGTGCTTTTGTTGATTGGTTCGATTAGTGTTTCCTATTTAACACGCCCCCTTGTTATCTTGTTAGCGTGTTCTTTTCAGGGGGGCAGGGTTTCATATTTTTTTGAAGCACCCCTGGGTGCTGCCATTGGCTAGCAGACCCCCACCTGCTGTTAGCATTCCATTGACTCCCATTCATTTTGGCGTCACTTTGACAGCGAATAACTTTACATCTGAGGCGTTTAAACACAGCAAAAAATCCAGAGTGAAATTAACTCTGCTGGGAGTACATGTGAGACCACACTCAAGAGTGTGAAAGTGTTAAAATAGGAGTGTTAAATTAACACTGAAGCAGAGTTAAAGTTAATGAAATAATTAAGTGATTAATTGAGGAATAATTGACCATTATTGACAAGACCTGATGTTAACATACAGAATCAACAAAGATGAAAACTATTTATATGTCACCATTATAGTGGTCAGTGTTTGCTTTAGTTTGGCTCTTGAGCCTTCCTTTTTTAAAGTCAGATTTGGTTTGGCTGTTACAACTGAATTGTAACAAAACAGACAAGAAAATCAAAACATGGGAATTTTACCTGAATCACCAAACTCAATTAAAGCCTAAACAGATTTGATTGACCTCATTGTTTATAACAACCCTGTTATTGTACAGTACCTGGTAATTAAAAGGATTTCTTGAAAGTTGTTCTGATAATTAAAAAAAGCTTGTTTTAGGCACACACATATACATCAAAAATGAGTGTAGGAATCTCAACAACGGTGACAGACAGCATATTCAGAAAAACAGAACAACTCTAAAGAAAATGTTAGAAAACAAACTACTAAATGTAACATAAAAATCAATAATAGAATAGTAAGAATAAAGAAAATTACTGAAACAATTCAGCTAATAATTTATTCATGCCGCAATGCATCATGGGAGCCATGGATGAATTTTGATAGGTGGCACCCAGAATGCACTGCAACATGCTTTTTTGATTTTCACCATTGTTGAGATTCACAGGTTGATTCTTGATGTTTGCATGTCTAACTGAAAGACTCTTTTGAAATATTTTTGAACTAACAACTTTTAAGAAATTCCTCAGATTGTATTCAAAATGCTGGAAATGCTTTGTTGAAGAATCATAGAACTGCAATAATCAGCAATGTAACTTTAACTCCGTTATTCAGGAATAACAATAGTCTTTACGTGTCCATCAGTTTTATAACGCAGTTATAACAGCCAATTTAAAACTGACTTTAACGTTTCAGGGGTCAAGAGCCCAACTAAAGCAAACACTGACCACTATAATGGTGACACCATTAAAATAGTGATTTTCGTCTTTGTTGATTCTGCATGTTAATACCAGGTCTTGTCAATAATGGCCAATCATCCCTTAATTAATCACTTAATTATCTCATTAACTTTTACTCTGCTTCAGTGTTAATTTAACACTCCTATATTAACACTTTCACACTCTTGAGTGTGGTCTCACATGTACTCCCAGCAGAGTTAATTTCACTCTGGATTTTTTGCTGTGAAGACTCCATTTGTCCATTAATTATTTCTAAACAAACACAAAAATGTATAAAAGGCTCCATTACCTTGTATCTAACGTTATGGTCCCGTAGAAGCAGTTTTTGTAAAAAAATAGGCTAATGATTTCATCATAACCAGCTACTCTCTGTCGCGCAGTAGAGAAATTACCGTATGGACAGGAGGAGAAGCTCGCAGGCAATCTTTTACTGTCTATGAGGCAATCGGGGGACGTGGAGGCATAAAGTCAAGGGAGATACTTAATCAGAATACTTACCAAAATTTGCTCCTGTTCACGCTCGCCTTCTCTGCAAGATTCGGTGGGTGATTCAGATTTCTCTTGGCACAGCGATTAGAAGACTTACAGGTTTCTCACATGACATCTCAAGCTCAGTTTGAGTCATCGCAGTACGGTCGACCCCCAGGAAGTGCGTGCTTCTAATTGACTTCACTTGTCTCCGTTGAATCCAATGGGGTCGCTGTGTCCATTTCTTTTACTGTCTATGGTTCTTTTGTGTATAAATTAGTGATGGGAAATTCAATTCTTTTCTGCGAACCATTTTTTCCGGACTGTTCGATTCAATAAACCTGGTTCACCGGTTCTTTTACGCTCGACGTAATGACGGTATTGGCGATGACGTAATGGCGTCAAGTCTATCAAATATTCAAATATATAAAGTCAGTAATCATAACTTTAGTCAGTTAAAAACCTCATAATCATGAAAAGTTTACAATTAAGTTTTGCAACAACGCACCCAAATACAGTAACAGCAATAATGTGCATACGAGGATTTAAGTCTTGAAGATATAAAGTAAAAAAATTAGGTGTCATCATAAAATAGTTACTTTATCACACTTTCCGATGTTTAACAAAATAATTGAAAAATTACATGCATGCGCAGTATCATCAGTTCATTGGTTCACAAATAAGATGTGTCCAAAAGAACCAGTTTTCGGTTCAGTGTACTGGTGATCCGAAAACCGATGCAACCGGTTCTTGACTCGAGAACGAGAACTGCTCCAGCAGTGGGCGTGTTCGTTCATCATCTGGCTCGGCTTGGTGTTCATCTTCAGTTAATCATTGGTTTGTTCTGACTCAGGGGGAGTGTCAGTCACGTTAAAAAAGTTAACAGCTTAAGTAATTTGTGGATAAATGCTTATTGGAGACGCAAACCGTTTCAAATGATTTAGTTCGATTTGGTGAACTGGTTCAACTGGTTCACTAAGAAGAACCGGTTAAATTGAAGGATTCATTCGCGAATCAGACATCACTAGTATAAATAGTGCTTTTGTTCCACTTGTTGTTCGTCAGGCAGTGTTCATGTTTATCCATCTTTCTGTCTTCCCTGGCTCCCAGTGTCCTGTATGTTTTGCCATATTTAAGCACTCCCTGCCCTTAGATCCTCGCCTCTGCCTGCTCATTGTAACATGCTGCTGAAGGTCAATAAATAAAAATAAATAAACTACTTTTCAAACAGAAATGTCCACTACAGACATTAAAACAGAGAACACTCATAACATAGTTATGATTACAGCTGCATGTGTTTGGCTTTCTGGACATAACAAGCTTGCTCGGTAGCTTAACTAGTCATGAATTGTACGTATGTGAAAGCATTGGGTTCGAATTCTGTGAAAAATATGAATTGCGATGAAAGAGCAGACAGTTAAAACGGCTTGCTTGCGATTGCATTTTAATGTTGAGTTCACTTTTGTTCACACTATAGGTTTCGGTGTAGTGCAGATGGTATGTTATTTTAAAACGACGTGGAGCATTAGTTATAGCGCCACTCAATGGACATTTCAACACAGAACTGTGGTGACACGCACGAAACCAATGTCACATAAAACTGATCTGTTCCGGGGAAGAAAAAAATCAAGCACTGTTTTAGTGACATTTACTGGACATTTCTATTGGAATCTGCAGTTATATATACTTATTGTTATATTTTTTGCATCTCGCGAAAACATTCCCACAGGCACGTTTTCATCATGAGACCACCAACCCTACCAACATGCAATTTGCAGATTTATTTCCACTGTTTTTTTTCTTGTTGTGGAGTTTCTTTCCCCAAAATGGTCCTCCAGCAGTTGTTGGTATGTTTTTCAGGTGTTTCTGCTGCTGAACGAGATAAAATGAAGAGAAAGTCAGTGAAGGAGGGAGAATCTGTTACTCTAGATCCTGGAGTAATAAAACAACCAAATCATGTGATGACGTGGTATTTTAATGACACTCTCATCGCTGAAATCACTGGAGATCCCAACAAGACCTGCCCAGACTTTCATTGTCCTGAGAGGTTCAGAGACAGACTGAAGCTGGATCGTCAGACTGGATCTCTGACCATCAGGAACATCAGGATCACAGACTCTGGCGTTTATGAACTAAAGATCAGCAGCAGCAATAATCGTCGTCGTCGTCGTCGCCGCAGCATCAGCAGTGTAAAGAGCTTCGACGTTACTGTCATTAGTAAGTGTCATTGAGATATTCAGACATTTGGACTCATACAGTGGAATATAAATGATGATATAGATCAGTCTGACTCATTCACTCATACACACTAATGACGGTCTCTCTTTTGATCCAGATTCAGGTCTGTCTCTGGGTGTTGTAGCAAGTCTGTCTGTTATTGTTCTTCTGCTGGTGACTGCAGCTGTTGCTCTTGGTGTGATTTTCTATCGCCGCAGGAGATCCAGCGATGGCAAGTATCACCTACACTACATTGAGAGGAAAACATCACCTTTATTGAGCAAAATCTGTATTTAATTTTTGTGTGATTATTTTTTAGGTCACGAGATTGTGCCGCAGGAACAGTATTAGTGGGTAACATGATTTGTACTGAAGCATTATTCCCATTGATCCATCGTTTCCCAAAAATACTTTACCTAATGATCATCAAGGGGCCATTGACACAGAACGGGTTTTTCCTTTCCACCTCGGTACTTTCCGATTGTTTTTCTGTGTAATCACATGCTAGATAAACGTGTTAGACTGCAACACTTGAGTATTTTGCATCACCTTACTCACAGCATGACGTTCTAAAAACATGTGTTTTTCCTGTTATTCATGTTGTAGTTTATTGTCTACACTTGTTGATTATGACCTTCACAGGTATTCCATTAAACAGCTAAATTCAAAAATGCTTTTGTTGTTTGTTTGTTTGTTTCATTCATTGTTATTCAGCTTTACTTGCCATTATAACTAGAGGATTTTAACTACTTCTTAGTAAGAGTTTGATTTGAACTGCTTAATTCACCAACATCCCCTATTATGTTCCCACATCCCCACATTTCTGCAACAAGGAATATTTTGTTTTTTACATACAATTTAATACTGCTTTAGATGATCTGACATGATCTTAACTGTCACTGTGGATAATATGAGCTGTGTGATGGGCAAGGCATTCTAACTTCTTGTTAATAACCAAGTTGGGTAACACTTTATTTTAAGATGTCCTTGTTACACAGGTTAAAAGCACTTATTATTATAATAACAATAAATTATGCATAATTACATGCAAGTTACACTAAGCCAAATCCTAATTCTAACCCTAACCCTATAGGAAGTATATGTAGTAAATATTATTCAGTACTTAAATTTGTTATTACTAGTACAAAAAGGACACCTTGAAAAAGTGTAACCCCAAGTCGTTTAACTTCTGTTGTGGAATTAGATGAATCATTTTGGTTCTGGATATTTCTTTTTTCTAAAAATGGTAGTTAATGTTAAATGTAGCACATATTTTGTATTTTGGAAGAAAAGAAAAAGGTGTCATGTACTGTACTAGACTCATAAGCCAATGATTCATGCTGCAAGTTACAATACGTTCTCTCACTTTTGAACTCTTGTTTTAAAATGAACTATTGTATTGTATCATGAGGTGCAAATTGTTTACACTGACTTTGTGGTTTTACAATAAACTGGGTAAATGCTGTAGATGTGTTATTATTCACAAAATGAGAATTTTATGTCCGTAATGAGGGTAAGACCCTTGGGGAGCTAGGTTGACCCCCTAAAAATTAGGACAGAAGGCTTTTAATAATAATTACATGTCATTAAGTTAAATGGTATGTAAAAGCTCTTCATTAATCAACTGGCAAACATCAAATGAGTTGTTTTTATTATTAAAACATTTTACAAATTCAATTATTTAAAAGCATGTACTTGAATGAAATATAAAATTCAAGGCGTATAAGAATAGAATAAAGTTATAAAGAAAGCCCTACACCATAACAAAGCTTCGCTTGGCATCACTAACAATACATTTAGACCACTTTCTTTTTTGAATGTCATATTTATTTCCTCATAGTGTGATTTATACTGTATATCATATGGAAAAGCATGCTTTTTAAATACGTTTGCCCCAACACATAAAAGCTCTTGTTGATTTTATTACTTTGAATTTAAATCATTGAATACATATGGTTATATTAATAGCTCAAAATGCCAACATAAGACACAATATTTGTACAATCTGTTCTCATTTTAGCCACTGCTAGATCTGATGTCATAAACCAGAACTGCTGCGGTGGCCACTCCCACCAGAGCAGAGAGGACCAATCGGATCACAGCTTCAATAGAACCACAACAGTGGACGTGGTCTTCTGAAAAAATAAGTGAGCAATAATAAATGAGTGATTTTCAACAAACCGACTTAAGTTTCTGTCAGGAATTTAAAAAGTGCAGATACTGTCAAAAAAAAAACAAAAACAAAAACTTATATCAGCGCTACTTTACCTGAACATGTGTGACAGAGTTGAGTGATGTTGAGATGTGTGGTCTGGTTTCTGATGGGATTGTTGATCACACAGCTGTAGATGTTTTTCTCCTGATATTTCACCTCCAGAGGTAGAGAGAGACTGATGCTGAGATCAGACACACTGATGCTGGACAATAAACTGTTTCCTTTGTACCAGGAGAGAGTCACATGACCCACATTCACCACTGAACACAACAATGAACAATTCTGCTGTGATGAAGATGAAGATGATGATGAAGAACATTGTGAAGAGTTACTGCTGATGACAGGAACAGACAGGTGAGCTGAAAAAAAAGAAGAAAATAATTTAGGGAGTAATTGTAAAGACATTGCTTACTTCTTGAAATGCTTCTTGATATATTGTTCAGTAATCTGTCTCTAGGGTCACTTCTTCCTTTGTATTTATAGCTAATGTGTTGCTATAAATGTTGACACTTTTTTAAATCTTAAAGTTGGGAACTTTATATAATACATTGTATAATATATTAATTCTAACACTGCAAACTTACAGAAATACTTGCTTATTTTAAAATACATTAAAGTGAACTTTTATAAATTTTTTAAAGGAACTTTGAGTGTCTGTGCATAGCTCACTCCCACGGTTCTATGGGTTGGTTGCCATAAGAAATAGATTTAAACATTAAAATATTAATATTTACATCTCTGAAGTATATTCAATCAATCAAGTGTGAGTCTGAGACACAGCAAACATTTATTACTTTGTACATGTTCACATGATTTTCTGTAAAGCTGCTGTAAAACAATGGGATTTGTGAAAGATGCTTTGCAAATGTAATTAACCCAAATTTGGCCTAAGCCGAATCCAACTTTTCATTAAAAGTAAACAGAATTAGGTATTTTGTGAAATTCCCTGAGGGAAAGTAAGGGATAGTATATAAGGGCAGACAACAAACACAATGAACTTTTCATAGTTTGTGAAACGCTGCTTTAGAAACCTCCAGTTTGTAATTACAGTGTTATATTTTTATATATCTGTATCTGTACACATTCTTGTAAGCTGTGGGAGTGACAGAGGACCATCAAATGTTTTAGAAATGAGGTTAAGCCACTGGTAAGAAGACAATATTAAGATTAGTTTTTCTAATAAATAGTAGACAAAACAATCACAACTGTAACCGTGTCTCACCATAGACAGTAAGATTGAATCTGTATGTGGTTGTATCTGTGCCTTTGATGTTTACTGTATAAAGTCCAGAGTCTGTGATTCTGGTGTTTGTGATGTTCAGAGATCCAGTCTGATCGTCAGGCTTCAGTCTGTTTCTGAATCTACCATCAAGAACATCATCATATGTGGGAACATTTCCATCCTCTTTACTGATTTGAGCTATACGAGTCTCTGGACGTCCAAATGTCCATGTTATCAGATCACGTGTCTGTAGTTCAGTAACATGAGTCTGTAGATCGACTGATTCTCCTTCCGTCACTGACACTGACTTCACTTCATCTTCAACACCAAACACTGGAGAACAGACAGAGTTTATTTTTCAGTCACTTATTAAAGTTCTTGTTAAAGTTAAAATAAATGACTGTGGTTTAATCGTGGATTATCTTTAATCTTGTAGGTGTGAAATGATCACATGCTTTCTTCTTGGCTTTGAGATGAAATTGAGTCTCTGAACACTGTGGTAAAGTGAACTCTTAGTTTTCTTCAGAAAAGTGACTATCTGAGCTGATTTTCATCTAGTTGAGCTCAGGTCAGACTGTGTGTGAAGGACCTTTATCTCCAGCTCTTGTTGAACTTAAACCTCAGAAGTGAAATAAAGCTGCAGCAGCTGTTACAAGAAAAAAACACAAACTGATCTGTTCTGAGTACATTTAACTGGACATCAGCCTCTCTGGTGATGATTTTAGGCGAGTAGAAACAATATTTTTTATTTAACCATTAGACCAGTGTGACAACAACATGCTTTATATGAAGTTTTATGTAAAGCATTGCAAAGATATACATGATCCTCATGATCAGTCATGATTTTATAGTCTTTGTGAACACCATTTAGTTCCCCAAATATCTATGAACGAGAAACACATCTCTCAATTTCACCTTTCTATTGCTCTATTTTCACAAGGGGAGACTTTAAAAACTCTTCTGCTGTTGTCATTCAACTAAAATTTTATATCTCCCATTTATTTTATCAATGCAAGATTATTTCATGTTCTACAAAATACAAAAATATATACATTATGACCTTTCCCACTTGTGCCATCAGACAGAAAAAGCCAGCGGATGTTTAAAACACTAGATTCTGATTTCATCATTTAAGATGTCAGTAGAAAACACCCTGAATGTGAGACCAAATGCAGAGTAGATCTCAGAGAGAAATGCTAGTGTGATTATGATTCTGGTACAATCATAACAAAACTGTTTCAGACTTACCAACCAGATGCCAAAAGCAGCAAAAAACAAACAAGCAAAACATTTTCTCCATCGGCTCAGAAAAGGAGAAATGCGTTAAAGTCCTACAGAGATCTCTGTAATTACTTGAGCTGAAAACTGTTCCTGTTTGTGTTAGTACGTGTCTGTTGTCAGCTGTTTTTTTTCTTAAACCACAGTCTCTCATGTTTGTGTAGCACTACATGCCATCACATTAATGATAATGACCTGTCTCACTCTTGCAATGACTAATTTAATATGTTCATCTAGTCTAGAAATAAATACTATAATATAGCTTATTTGTCTGTTTAAAAAAAAAGACTGCAAAGCAATTTCAAAGAAAGAAAGGGAACTCTGAAAGGGAACCTTATTTACTTCTAGCTAAATTTAACTGTAACAGAATTTAATCTAATCTGCACGCTCAAATCAAACTCAGAAATGACTTTACTGAACACATTGTTTACAGTACATTATAGAAAAAAGTTAAGTGGAGTCAGGAGTTTAAAAAGCTGGAAATAATTTCTAGAATTTGTTAAATTTCTAAGAATATTGCTTAACTGAAATTAAGTTTTTCAAGGTGTAAGATTCCTCCTGACCACTGAGTTGCAAATACAGGAAACACTTGGTGGAAGTAACTGCAGCCAAAGCAGAAACAACCAAATAATAATAATAAAAACACATTGAAAATCTATATTTTGTATGTGTTTGTCTATTGGGTGACTGACTATCATGCAAAATAGCATAATTTCTCAGTAATTTCTTAGTTTAATAATACCTCTTAAGCATTTTTAAGACATGCTATAGGCTACTACCTCTTTTTGTTTCCTCAATTTCAGTAGATGTTTGTAAATTAAACTCTCAATTGCAAACTTTCATTTACTTAAAGACAAACAAATTTGAACATTATCACGTAGCTGTAAACAGCCACATCCTGTTGGTCAAAGGTCAGTGTCGCTCGTGTTATCAGAAATCCACAACTGTCTAATGAAATCAATGAGATCATGTCACTTTGTCAGTGCGTGTTGCTGGCGGTGTGAATGGTTTGTATTTGTTTGTTTGTTTGTATTTGAGCGAACAGTGTGCCACATTCAACAGTTAAATAATTCATATTCTGTAAAAATGCTCAAAGAACTTATTTCATCATATGCAAATATAGTCTATGAATAAAGGTCCTTTCACACTGGACGTGATTTTGACGCGCGAATAATTCGCGCGATGGTTTTATTTTTTGATCAGCTGTTTGTGTAATGAGTGCTTTCACACCGAACGCGAATGTGCTGAGGCGAAAAAACGACTTTTATTTTTTTCGCTTCGATGGCGATTTTTTTTTACTTTTGAGGCGAAAAAAGGCTTCAGCCAATCACATACAAGGAAACAAAGGTGACGTCACAGCAAAAATGACGGATCTTCTGATAACTTGTGTGTCGGCGAATCCCGTTTTGTTTGACAAATCTAATAAAAACTACAAGGACAACGATTTGAAGGACAATGTGTGGCGTAGCATTGCCAACCAACTAGGGTATCACGACTGTGAGTATGTTGTGTGATAGTTTAGTCGTTGTATAGTCCGTGCTGTGTAGGCTAGCAGGCTAAAAACAACAGGGGATAGAAAGCTAACACTATCGTCAAAGATAGCAATACAGACCGTGTTTACTTTGAATATGTAACAAAAATGTAGTGACTATTTAAGAGCTGCTTTTGTATATACATTCTTTGTGTGATATCCAGTTTCTAGTCGAATGATTTAACTTCGTGTGTTACATGCAATAAGGTGTATTGACTTTACAAAACGCACTTTGTTTAGTTGAAGACGCAAAAAAACTGTGGAAAAACCTAAGGGACACCTATGTGAGAAAAAGGAGAGAGGAAAAGGAAACTAAAAGTGGACAGGCTGGAAAACAGAGGAAGAGGTGGAAGTATATGGAGTGCATGAGCTTCCTTGAGGCTTCTACTTCTTTCAGAAGGTAGCTGTAGCCTGTTAGTTATTAAAGTTTTTTTTCTCTGAAAGTTCTCTTAAGTAAGTTACAGCGATGAAGTTGAAAAATAATGCAGTGTTTGTATAATGAGGTGGCACAGGAAAGTTTATAGAATGCTTTTGAACAGGGTCTGCAGCAATCTTGAGGAGGAGCAGCAGGTGGTAGATGATGCAGGTCAGGGCACATCCGAGAGCGAGGGAGAGCCTTTCTGTCCACCTCCTCAGAAAAAGAAGTCCAAGGACTTTTTTGAGGATTATTTAGCAAGGAAAGAGGCCAGGGAGGACCAGAAAGTCAGGCAGCGAGAGGAGAAAGATGAGACGTATCATTTTTTAATGAGCCTGGCCCCAGCCATGAGAAGGCTGCCTTCAGAGCGGCAGTCCTGGCTAAAAATTAAAATTCAGGAGATGGTTTATGGGGCGGAGTTTAGCCTTCCATCTACGTCAACGCATACTGTCCTATAAGTTTATGTTTTAATATTGTTGTCAATTATTATTATTATTTTGTGTCCTTTAAGTTCTATCTGTTCTTGTTTCAGTTTCATTACTGTGTACATCATATCAAATAAATAATAATCAAATAAGCAAGACAAGATTGGTGTTTTTTCACTGGCTTTAAAGGTCTTAAATTATCAAGTACAAACTATTAACAAAAATACAAATACAAGATTTAGTTTTCATGAAATACATTTCAATTCAACAGGCAAACTGAAATTATTTACTTTTTGAACAATACAAATGAATCATGTTATGTTGCTTTTTCAGTTCCACCTGCACCACCAGGAAGAAATTCAAACTGAGGGATTTTGGAACATCTCAATTGGACTAATTAATAATGTAACCCCTTTTAATAAAACGTCTCCCTTTTATTGCTTTTTATTATATAATTATAGTTGATTAATATTACCCAAGACCAATAATTAAAGGGATAGTTCGTTTTAAAATGTAAATTCTGTCATCATATACTCACCCTCATGTTGTCTCAAACCTGTAAGAATTTCTTTCTTCTGCTGAACAGAAAGGAAGATATTTAGAAGAATGTCAGTAACCAGACAGTTTCTGGTACCATTGACTTCCATAGTTGGAAACAAAATATACCATGGACGTCAATGGTACCAGAAACTGTCTGGTTACTGACATTCTTCTAAATATCTTCCTTTCTGTTCAGCAGAAGAAAGAAATGCTTTCAGGTTTGAGACAACATGAGGGTGAGTATATGATGACAGAATTTTCATTTTAAAGTGAACTAGGCCTATCCCTTTAAAGTGAAATAAGCATTTAAAGAGTAGAAATGAATAGGCCTATATGAAATATGGAAAATATATAACATAAAATAACTTTGTTTGAGACTATAATCTAATGATGAAAAACAAAACAAAAAAAGGGAGTAAATCAAGAACTGGGGTTGTCAATAGAAAAAAAAACATTCTGATTCACATTTTTTTAAACTGTTGCATTAAATGGATTCACAATGATAAGCGGACTGTAGTGTGCTTTGTTAAATGCAGCTTCGGAGGCAAGGGGCCTTTAATCTGCATTTAACAAAGGATGCTACAGTGCGCTTATCATTGTGAATCCATTTAATGCAACAATTTTCATATGTTCAGAAGGAGGCAGTCTTCATTGAGGGAGACCTCGGTTCACATGAGGAAGCTGCCATGGAACTTGGCCCGCAGGTGAATTAAAATAATGTTTGAATATGTCCCGCACCCTCAGTGCCTCAGCTGATGCCCTGTTCCCTCGAAGACCTCTAATGTCACCCAGCTCACTGCCCTCTGCACTATCAGAACTGTCTGGCTCTGCACCGTGGTTCTCATTGGCCCTTTGCAGGAAGTTGTGCAGGATGCAAGTTGCCTTTACAATGCTGTCGGCCGTCTCTGGAGCCACATGTAGACGACGCTGGTAGACTCTCCAGCACTGGCTGAGAATGCCAAAAGCATTCTCAACTATACGTCGAGCCCTGGAGAGCCGGTAGTTGAACACGCGCTGGTCATCTGGTAGGCGTCTTCCAGGGTAGGGACGGATAAGGAAAGGTTTTAAAGGAAATGCCTCATCTGCAACAATCACAAATGGTAACGCCCCCAGCTCTGGTGCAGATGGCAGATGAGAAGGCTCCGGAACGTTTAAACTCCCAGTATTTAGGGCCTGTCCCAATAAAGAATTGGAAAATATTCCACCATCACTGTTGCTGCCTGATGCCCCTACATCCACCACTAGGAAGCGGTAGTCGGCATCAACCAAGGCAAGCAACACCACAGAAAAGGTGCCCTTATAATTAAAAAATTGGGAGCCAGAATTAGCTGGTGCCTGAATTACAATGTGCTTTCCATACAAAGCACCGATACAATTGGGGAAGTTCCATTTTTCAGAGAATCTCAGAGCAGTTGTCTTCCAGAGCTCCTCATTGGGGACTGGCATGTAGGTGTCTTTTAAGGTCTCCCAGAGGACATCGCAGGTTTGTTTCACACTAGTGGACACAGTGGAAATTCCAAGGCGGAAACTGGTGGCTATGGTGGTGAAAGAATCCCCAGTGCTAAGGAATCTGAGGAATATAAATGAAGAGAATTAATTTATTTGAATAATGTAGCCTATATTTGAGACCATACTTTATCAATAGTAAAAAAAAAAAATTAAGACATGATTATTAACTATAAAAAGTAAAACTGTCTTCTGCATAGTTCATGTTTCATCTATAATGAAGTCATAGTCTAGCTAGCTAAACTTCTGCCTAGCCCCCTTAAAAATTTTTTATTAACTTCGCGATCGCTTCAGTCCCCTTTAAAACATGAAACGGGTTGCATGTCAGAAACAGAGGGCAGGGTGTGTGTGTGTGTGTGTGTGTGTGTGTTCATCTGAGTCTCATTGGCCTGTCATTGCCCGTCAAAGTGTCAGAATATTTGAGATGACTAATCAAATCAAAGTAGACTCACCTTAAGCAGACTGCCAGACGCTGCTCCGGATCAATTGGTTCCCTGAAGTTTGTGGTTTGTATCGTCAGATGCGGTGCCACTATCTGAAGGAGCTCCTCGAATTGTCCCACAGACATCTGAACTATTCAGACTGTATTGTCTGAACTATTCAGACAATACAGAACTATTCGCACGCGAACTATCCGCTTTTTCGTTTCGCTTTTTCGTTACGCATCCGGTGTGAAAGGGCCTTAAGAAACTATTTCAAAGAATACAGCACAACAGTCCATAAGGAAATAGATTTTTAACAATAACTGATAAACCTTGTTTGGAGCTCTGCGGTTGTTAATCCGTTATATAGGCATTTTGTTGAAGCCTTCTGTGTTAATTAGAATTATTTAAAAAAGCAACATACTGTAACTGACTCTAGAACTGTGAAAGCCAGCCAATGACGACACTTGCATTATATGACTGGTTCATGTGCTTCTGCTCTGGCTGCAGTAACTTCCACCACAGTGGTCAGGAGGAATCTTACACCATTTCTCTTTGCAATGTTTACAATATTCTTATACAAACCCGATTCCAAAAATTTTTGAAATTTTGAAATGTCATGCCAAATATTGGCTCATTTTGGATTTTATGAGAGTTACACATTCCAAAAAAGTTGGGACAGGTAGCAATAAGAGGCTGGAAAAGTTAAATGTACATCTAGCATAAGGAACTGCTGGAGGACCAATTTGTAACTTATTGGCAACATGATTGAGTATAAAAAGAGCCTCTCAGAGTGGCAGTGTCTCTCAGAAGTCAAGACGGGCAGAGGATCACCAATTCCCCCAATGCTGCAGCGAAAAATAATGGAGCAATATCAGAAAGGAGTTTCTCAGAGAAAAATTGCAAAGAGTTTGAAGTTATCATCATCTACAGTGCATAATATCATCCAAAGATTCAGAGAATCTGGAACAATCTCTGTGCGTAAGGGCCAAGGCTGAAAAACCATACTGTATGCCCTTGATCTTCATCCCTTAGAAGGCACTGCATCACATACAGGAACGCTACTGTAATGGAAATCACAACATGGGCTCAATAACTGGGGAAGTCGTGGCCTAATGGTTAGAGAGTCGGACTCCCAATCGAAAGGTTGTGAGTTCGAGTCCCGGGCCGGCAGGAATTGTGGGTGGGGGGAGTGCATGTACAGTTCTCTCTCCACCCTCAATACCATGACTTAGGTGCCCTTGAGCAAGGCATTGAACCCCCAACTGCTCCCCAGGCGCCGCAGCATAAATGGCTGCCCACTGCTCCGGGTGTGTGCTCACAGTGTGTGTGTTCACTGCTCTGTGTGTGTGCATTTCGGATGTTTTAAATGCAGAGCACAAATTCTGAGTATGGGTCACCATACTTGGCTGAATGTCACGTCACTTTAATAATACTTCCAGAAACCATTGTTGGTGAACACAATACACCGTGCCATTTGCGGTTGAAATTGTGGCATATGATAGCGTCATATCTTTAGTACTTCTATTCCTCAGTTGTGCTGCATATAACCGAACACAACTCCCAAGCTATACCTTGCAGCTAAGAGAAAATCAATGCCACTCAAGTCCTCTTCACTGTATGGTTATACTGATCTGGTGATTCGTTTGTAATAATAACTGAATAGTCAAAATTATTTCTTACAGATGGATGAAATATGTGTTTTGTGAGGATTCTAACGTTATTCCTATTGACGTTAATCTGCAAAACATACTTCAGCTTGTCTATCCTGTAAAATTCTCAGTAGGAAAATGAGCTTGCACCGTTTTCTGATGATAACCACAAGGTGGAGTTTATTCACTGTAGTACAGTACAGGGATCTCCAACCCTGCTCCTGGAGACTGTTACAGTCCTGCAGACTTCATTTCCAACCCTGTAAATCCCAGTAATGTCCCCTGCTGAGAAATAATGAATATGTATAATCCAACCACAGACCTGTCAATAACAAAATGAATTTAACTGTAAAATTCCATATGAAAAACTACACAACCCAATCCTGACTAATGTTGCATCATGGAATTGCAGTTCATTGCATCATAAAGGATGTTAAGTATGTGGCCTTATATCATTTTTCTATTTTTTTTTCTCTCAATTTGTAGCCTTTTTTTGGCAACCAAAGTACATAATGTAATGTTGTCATTCATCTAGAAAATTGCATTTATAGAATTAAAAAATGCTACAGTTGTGCTGTTAACTGTTTATGGCTGTGTATTATGGGGGGCTTTGCAAATAAACTGTTTAAATGCAATAAAGACATTTAAACAGTTTATTGAAAATAATATTATGTATCTACTGTCAAAAAACCTGATTTAAACTGCATGAAAAAAGAGACATTGTACTTTTTATAATGGAAGTATATAATGATTCATTGATGTATATCAGTTCAGTATGTGGTATATTAAACATTTTGGCAACCAGATGGCCCCAGTGTACACCATATTAAAAGGATTCAGGTAATGAAGCTTGTACAATCCAATTCAGATGAGAGCATTAGTATCCAAAGCTTCATTTTACAGCCACTAAACAATTAGACCTCACATATTTTCATCTTCAGAGTTAAAACATTCGAGATGTCTCCCAATATTTATTTTAACTGTTCTGTTTTCTTCTTGTAACTTTTTGAAGATCTGATGTCATTGACCAGAATAATGACAGTCGCTGAAGCAGCCACGCCCATCAGAGCAGTGACCACCAATCGGATCACAGCTTCACAGAACTTCTGAAAAAAAAGAAGAAAAAAAAGAGCAACAATAAAAAAGAACTGTGATTTTCAACAGTCTCTGTCAGCAGTTCTGAATGATAAGAATGCCGATATTGGCAAAAAAACATCTGCTTGGAATGAGTAAGTAACGACAAAGGTTTAGGTTTTAGATATTTCCTAATAATAATAATATCATATAAATATAAATAATAATATAAATGAAATCAAACAACTTAAGGTGATAAACAGAAGGCAAGGTTTAAACACATTTTTTTTTTCACTTCTTATTTATGCATCCAATTTCATTTTCCGTGCATCTTAACTAACACCACCCTCTTATGATGCAAGGGAAGGATTTCACTCACGATTCCTCAAGAAGCTTCCTCACTTCCTCATGGTGCCATTAGATAATTGAGATGCCCTTTAAGATGACTGAGTTTGATACATTTCTGGGTCACAGGCTGGAAGACAGAAGAGCGAGTAAATGAGGAAGCTTCAGTCTGAGTTTTGAAAAGCACATCATGTGCTCCCAGCAGCCAGGCCACAGCAAGCCACATCCAGGCCTTTAAGCTTCTCCTGTCCAGCAGAGGGTGCACATCTCAAGAAAAAGATCCTTTAAACATGGCAAATAAATGGCTCCTACACTGACAATCTTGAACAAGTGAGCCTTTGTCTACAAACAGTGGTTCCCAACCACGTATGAAGGTATTTTTGATTAAAAATGACTGAACACCTGTGACACTGCGATTTGTGGTTGTAGAGAAAAGCCACACGTGTGTATCAGTAAATTTGAAGAAGTCACAGAGAGAAATGTTTTAAGAGTTGCAAACCTGTAGACTTTTTTTCTCTCCCACAAACACAACACAACAATTACAACTTCTCAAATTCTTCATTGCAGGAGCACAAATCCTATTCTACAAATCACACATTAAGAAACTCGTAAGCTCAACATTTTTGATACAATTGCTGCAGTGAATATGGTTTAAAACGCATTTACACACCCGCATCAAGAAATGTGAAGTCGTGGAGAAATGTTGCACATCCGCAAATCAGTACGTGAATTCATCCGATAAGAGAATATTTTCTCAGAAATATCTTATATATTTTTCTAACACAAACACAAAGTACATAACTACAGCTGCTTGAATCTGCTGCGATGAAACTCAAACACTGTTTTTCGCTTTCAAGTGACAAGTTTCGCACTCTCCCTTTTGAGATATTTGGTTCAAAAGTGATTTGTGAATGACAATGCCAGACCACATACTGCATCAATTACAACACTATGGCTGCGTAGAAGAAGGATCCGGTTACTGAAATGGCAGTCCAGATTTTTCAGTTGAGCAACTAGAAGCCTGTATTAGACAAGAATGGGACAACATTTCTATTCCTAAACTTGAGTAACTTGTCTCCTTTGTCCCCAGACGTTTGCAGACTGTTATAAAAAGAAGAGGGGATGCCACACAGTGGTAAACATGGACTTGTCCCAATTTTTTTGAGATGTATTAATGACTTGAAATTTAAAATCAAACATTTGATATGTCATCGATGTTGTATTCTGAATAAAATATTGAAATTTTAAACTTCCACATCATTGCATTCTGTATTTAGTCACAATTTTTAAAGTCTCCCAACTTGTTCGGAATCGGGTTTGTACTTATTTATTTACAGTTTTTTACAGACGCTAGGACACATTTCTCAATACTTGGGTCACTTTTGCAAAACTCTTCACACAGTTCTCATAACCAACTTTCAGCTTGGCAAAGCAGTCATTTCACATTCAAAATGCACTACAACTACCAAAACACTTTCTTCAGGTCTCAAATCAACTCATTCTTCCAGAACACTAGCAAAGGTCGACAGCCGACAAACACACTTTGTCACCCACAAAACAATTACCAAACAACATGCAGCATTATACAATGATTTCTTGTGTAAAAGAAGGACACATCTCTGTTTATAATTCACTGCAATATATGTTACTGAATTTCAGTGCTCACTGTGTGAAGAGTTTTGCAAAAGTGACCTAAATATTGAGAAATGTGTCCTAGCGTCTGTAAAAAAAAAAAAAAAAAAACTGTAATGGTTATATTCAGCACTGACAGACAAAAACAGGATATGATCTTTAAGGAGAGTTATAGCAAGAATAGTTATTTTTAGAAATTACTTTTGGTTTTGGTCATACCAGCACTGTTTATTTAGTGTATTTAGGATTATGATGCATATGCATACAACATGATGTTTTTATATTTTACAGTATTATCATTGTTTGATTAAAGACCTTTTTTTCATGCATTTATATCATAAACCACAGATAATAGGCATATGCTTATGCAGAGGCTGTTTGTCCACCAACAGATCAAACCTTTTGTCTCTACAGCTGTAAATAAATCAGACGACAGAAGGTTTCACTTTGATTCACAGACTGAGCAGCGGAGGCCAGAACTTTCACACTTTTTCAGTCACAGACTTGTTTTTTTTTTGTTGGAGAACCGTAAAATTTCACTACTTACATTTATAGCTAACTATCTTCATTTCTTTGTTTTCAAATGTAAAACCACGTTTATTTTGGTGAAAATACATGAGATCTTATTTACTGCAAGCCTATCATATATCTGTAAAATTACATTGCAGCCATTGCCTATTTAATAATTGCAGTAAGCCATATTGTGTTCTTACAAGCATGGTTGTTAAAATGTGTTAAAAAGTTAGTGGCTAAGGGGGGAATAACACTCTTACATAAACTTGGCAACACTGATTTTTACTTGCAGTTCGTGAAGGTTAATTCTAGACCATGTCTATAAGATTTATAAGCAGTTTTTGAGGAGTGCATTTTACTCTAAGAGTAACACTTAAAACTCTTCATATAATGGTCCTGCTTTATGTGCTATGGGATTTTTGCAATATTTAAGGTAAAACTGAAACAAATGTGTACTACAACACAAAGTGTTGTGTCTGAAATCACCCCATACCCTCATTCATTGTTCCCTAAGTTCCACTAAGCCAGCTCCAGTAATAATTACAGAGTTCTACAGTAAGACCAACAGTGTAATATTGGCAATGTTAAAAAGTTATTAATACCCAAAGAACTGAATTAACAATCTACAGTGTTAAATGGTACTCCTGTTCAGTGAAGTTACAATGTGTAATTGTACTATTACACAAAGTGCGGAAACAAAAACAACAACAACAACAACAACAATATATATATATACATATATATTGTATATATATTATATATATATATTGAATTGTCTTGACTTCGCCCATGACTGCTGCCTCCCAAAACCACGATGCCATTTTATCTTCATGTGACCAAGATAAGTTGGATTGTTTTTCTCTTTCTAAAATTAAATGGGATATATTTTTTTTATAATTTTAGTCAAAATATGAGACTTGAACAAATTAGAAATTACTAACTGCACATGGTTTATTTATTATTATAATTATTATTTTACTTTTATTTTTGCCAGGTTTAAGCATGCTTGTTAAGTTTGTTTGGTGTAGAGATGTACAGAAGAGTGTGAAAGTTTCTCATGCTCGTTTATTTTAAGTGTAAAATAAATTTGTTGAAATGTGCTTACAATTTATGTCACATGTACTTTTAACTTCTTTCATTTTGGTTTGCTGACTGAAGTCTGGTTTTATTATAAGTCTGGCACTTGAGTGGAGGTCTGAAGCAGCCACATTTGGGTGTTTTTCTACTCAGATGTAACAATTCAACAAATGGTTAATTTATTTAAAAAATATATTTATTATTTGTAATATTTTTGAACCCAATAAATCTTGAATTTGTCATTTGGACATTCATTTGTTTAAGAAATGAAAGCTACACACTAAATCAGTTAAGGTTAAAATAATTGTCACCAGAGATACAACATGTCAAAATCATATTAATAGCTGCAATAATCCAATCCCAAGCTCTTAAGTATTTGCTTATTTCAATCCAAATGACAATTTTTTTTGGGGGGGGGGGGGGGGGGGGGTCAGGCAGTGTGTAATAGAGTGTGATGTATTTCTCTTCTCATCATAGACAGTAACGTTGAATCTGATTTCAGTCTCTGTGTTGCCGCTGATGGTCACTTCATAAAGTCCAGCGTCTGTGTTTGTGATGTTACTGATGGTCAGAGATCCAGTCTGACAATCCACTTTCAATCTGCCTCTGAATCTCCCATCAAGAACACTATTCTTTATTGAGATCCCATTGGTCACTCTGTTGATTTTAACTATAAGAGTCTTTTTAGTTCCAAACTTCCACATGATAAGATCATCTGTCTGTATTTCAGTGACATTAATCTGTAGAGTGACTGAATCTCCTTCCATCACTGACTTCACTTTATCTGTATCACCAAACACACCTGAAGAACAACGTCACTTTCTCAGTCACAAGTTTGAAGTAGCTGTGAAATTATTACAAACTTTGGGAAAGTAGAAAAATAGAAATGGAAAATAATGGAATAGTGGAAAATATTATATCACAATATATTTGAATTTGCATATCTTCATATATTGTACATTTTAAGCTTTAATGGTTACAGTTTTTCTCATTTGCTAAGGCCCTGTCCACACGGACACGGGTATTTTTATAACCGTGACTTTTTTTACGCGGTTTGGCCTTTCGCCCACATGAAAACGCAGTTTCAGGGCACCGAAACCGAACATTTTTGAAAACTACGACCAGGGTGAGCATTTTCAGAAACGCTGGTTGCAGTGTTGTCGTGTGGACAGTAAAACCGGGGTTTTTGCCTTGCGACGTCAGAGTGTGTGCCGTTATCTTCTGTGTTTGACGTCAGATTGTGTGCAGCTGACTGCTTCTGATTGGCCAAGGTGACTTTACAATTTGGGTTATATCGCCGCCTGCTGGTGTGGCATGCTCTTGACAGCGCTTGATAGCATGTTTTTGCGTTTTCATGTGGACGGGATTGTTTTTTTAAACGTAGGAGGAAAAACTCCGGTTATAAAAATACCCGTGTCCGTGTGGACTAGGCCTGAGACACACTAAATGAAACTGGGATCCGCTTGATCTTCGTCATCACATTATTAGCACAGCAGAAGTCTTCTCTTGCAAATGTTTTAACACCTTTTCATTTGTTTCACACATTTTTCACACCCTTTTTCAAAACAGTTACCACAGATCTCATTGAAAGGCCCCAAACTCTATTGGATTCACTGTGTTGAACAAAAGAAAAAATCTATTCACAGCTGATAGAAACTACTTGCATAATTATAAATCTCTATGCACCTGTGTGAAACTCATTTGCACAACTCTTCAATCAGCAATCAGTCCTCATCCATCTATAAAAGATGCCACCTCGGTGTTGCTATTTGCAAGCATGGATCAAAGAGGCCATAGGCACGGAAGGACAGTAAGAGGCCATGGCAGAGGGGCCCGAGGAAGAGGAGTTTGTATGCGTGGTGGAGGAGCTGCAGCAGCAAGAGGACAAAATCGAGCTCAAGTTTCAAATTAAATTCGGGCAACAATTATTGACCATGTCATCAATCATGGCTTGTCCTTTAGAAATGCTGGACAAAGGGTCCAGCCCATTCTGAGTCGGAGCACTGTGGCATCTATTGTCAGGCTTTTTCGGAATGAGAACAGGTAATTCACAGTGTTACTGTAATGTATACCACTGTGTATTTCAGCTTTACTGTATTGCCCTGTTAGCAGAACAAACTGTGTCTACAGTAATGCAGATGTTTTATCAATCCCATTTATGTGACTGTCATACAGTAATGTCAATTTTGACCTGCTTTTTGCTTTTACTTCATAGAATCCACACATTGCCACACACTGGTGGCAGAGGAAAGATATTTAGTATTGAACAGTAGTCTGCCATTGTAGATATGGTAGTGGCAAACAATGCAATCAGACTGCGTGAAATCCAGGCAGCAGTAATTGCAGATCAGGGAGCATTTCGAAATCTAAACCGTGTGAGTTTGGCAACTATAGATCGAGTCCTTAAACGAAATCATGTCAGAATGAAGCAGCTGTACAGAGTTCCATTTCAAAAGAAGCTCTGACATCGTAAAGGAGACATGATTCCAGTATGTGCAGGTACAGATTGTTTTTGTAATACCTTGTTTACCATAGTTACATGCGACTGGAATAATTTGCTTTATGAATTTGCTCTTTCTCTTAGAGAATAATGGAGCTTGAAGCTGAAGGGGCACATCACAAATTCATTTTTGTGGATGAAGCCGGCTTCAACCTCTGTAAAGTGAGGCAACGCAGGAGGAACATCATTGGGCAGAGGGCCACTGTCACAGTGCCAGGTCAGAGGGGTGCCAATATCACCATGTGTGCTGCCATCTCCAATGATGGAGTCCTTTGCCACATACCAACTATTGGCCCATACAATACAGAATGCCTCATCACATTTCTTGATGCATTGAAAGAATTACTGATTCCACCCGAAGAGAGGGCTGTTGAGGCCTGGCATGACTCTGTATGTCATAATTTGGGACAATGTGGCTTTCCACCACTCTCGCCTTGTGAATGAATGGTTTGCAGCACAGCCTAGTATTATGATACAATTCCTCCCTGCATACTCGCCATTTCTGAACCCAATCGAGGAGTTCTTCTCTGCTTGGAGGTGGAAGGTGTATGAGCAGATGCCCCTCCTGGAGGCAATGAATGCTGGTTGCCTGGCAATAGGTGCAGAGGACTGCCAGGGATGGATACGCCATCCAAGGAGGTATTTCCCTCGGTGCATTGCAAGGGAAAACATTCAATGAGATGTTGATGAGAACCTGTGGCATAATCGTCAAGAACGAATGGACTAAATGTGAAAGATAAAATGTATATCTTTTTTAAAATGTATTTCCACCCATAAGTTTCCTTTGGTAGCTTTTTTTTTCCCAGTATCCATTTGAGTTTGTAAAGTATCATATTTCATATTGATGGCTGCATTTTGTATTTTGTTGTCCATTGTGTAATGATTGATTGAAAGAATAAATTAATTTGACCACAAGTTGTGGTGTTTGATGGAAATATTTGCTTATGTTACATGTTTTGTGAGTGGAGCATTTTGCTAACAAAATGAGTCATTTTGGCCATTGAGCTTCAGTTTTATCCTGTGTGTTAACGGTTTTGAAAATGTGATGTCGGAGTGGGCAAATGTGTTTAAGCAATCGAGAAAAACTGTAAATTATAAACACCTTGTACCTTTAAATGAGAATAATTGACTGAATGTACGCTGTTTGGTATCTAGCCTTAAATTCCTGATTTAACAGGTCATTTAGATAAATGAAACAAATGCACTAAATTGGTTTGTGATATGAATCGCAAATCTAAATCCAGATTGCTGTACATAGTGTATCATAGTAATCTCTGAGAATAAAAGGGACAAAACAACTTATGATTGATTAACTGTATAATAACATTTACCTTCTGACAGATTACCATTTCAGATCAGAGATTGTTTTCTGACAATGTTGTGACAACATTTCAATAGCAATAATTTAAGTGTGGGAGTTATTTTAGTAAGAAAACCTGAAGGTTGTCTTACCAGTCACTCATTTTGGATTGACAGGTCCTGGAGGAGGGGTTTTGGCAAGAGGAAGTGTGGTTGAAAGCATGGGTTGTGGTGTAATTCATTCTGGAAGAAAGAGAAACGGTTGACACTCATCAGCTTTATCTGTACTCTACTTTAGATAAACTAAAGACCACTGATCTGTTGAAAAAAATGATTTATACATTTGTCTTTTGCTGCTTGTGCTGTTGCCATCTTGTTGGTGAGTTATAGACAAGTTACAATTACAGTTGCATGTTATTTGTGTAAAGATCTAAAGAGTTTCGGTTCCACCATTAACAAACAGAGATTTTCTTCCCCAACTGTTCTATTTTCTTTTTGTAATTCTTAACACAAAGCAAAGCTTAAAATGTACAGTATATTAAGAAATATATGTGAATTCTAATATTTGTGTTTCACAATACTGCAAACTTATAAAACTTCACATTAATACGTGTGACTGAGAAAGTGACGTTGTTCTTCAGGTGTGTTTGGTGATACAGATAAAGTGAAGTCAGTGATGGAAGGAGATTCAGTCACTCTACAGATTAATGTCACTGAAATACAGACAGATGATCTTATCATGTGGAAGTTTGGAACTAAAAAGACTCTTATAGTTAAAATCAACAGAGCAACCAATGAGATCTCAATAAAGGATGATGATCTTGATGGGAGATTCAGAGGCAGACTGAAGGTGGACAATAAGACTGGATCTCTGACCATCTCAAACACCAGAATCATAGACTCTGGACTTTATGAAGTGACCATCAGCAGCAACACAGAGACTGAAATCAGATTCAATGTTACGGTCTATGGTGAGTAGAATACTACACCTCTATTCTGTTCTATTATATATTACAGATTTTGCCATATTTATTGTCATAATTAGACAAGTGGTTTTCGAACCCTGGGTTATGACCCTCAGGTTGGTAAGGAGAGTTAAAAATGAGTTGCCAGGATGATTTAATGAAAATGTATATATGCATGTAACAAAGTTCAAGATTTAGGGAAGAAGGAAGAAGGAACCGGAAAACGTAACTTTAATAAGGAAATAAGCATAAACAACAAAACAAAAGTAAGTGGAGGCCACCTCACAGCAGCGTGTTGACTCGTATGGGTGTTGACTACATTTAATTATGAGGAATAAAATGACATATTTATCTGACTATATGAAGTTAGATGTACAGGGGTTCTTGGGACGTAATTTCTTGTGTGAGAACACGTGTTCACCTCTCTTCCTCTGAGGAGGTTGAGGCTGTCAGGGGCTGCTGGGCGGAGCAGTCTCAACCGTGTTCCAGCCCCTTGTGCCGGGGGTGTTACTTTTGTACTCCGCAGATGCTAGAGTCAGAGTGGCGCTCCCAGGCCAAAAGCTTCTAGTGGAAAGAGGTTCTGAAAAATGGACGGTCGTCTTTGCTGTATAGCCTTCATCATAACATCCTGACGCCTAAGGCCTAGGACATTTTGAGGGCCAGCTCATTCCAGGGTGCAGCAGTCTCCGGCAAGCGCTTCTCTCAGTTACCGCCCGGAAACGTAGCGTGTGAAGAGGCTCACGACCTCCTGGGAGGTTTCCAGAGCAGCTAGTTCGGCCGTCTCCTGCCAGTGCTCTGCTTCAGGGCACCGAGCTAACTGCTCTGATGACACCAGAGATCAGTCTTGATAGACTGATTCCCTTAGTAGACTATTTGGCAGCATGAAAATTACTGCGAAATGTGTCTCAGTGGGTCCTGCACACTGTAGTGAGAGGCCACAGAATCCAGTTCTGGAGGGCCCCAAGAAGGCTCTGGTAAAGGAACAGAAGTAGACTCTCTCTGAGGTGGTCCCTCCTCTGGTTGCAGAGTCCGGGTTTTACAGCCAGTACTTCACTGTTCCGTGGAAGGATGAGGTGTTGTGTCCCTTTTAAGATCTACGCTTTTTGAATGGCCCAGTCAGGGGACTGAAGTTCAGCACACTTGCACAGGCCAAGTCGAAGGACTGGTGTGTCACGATCTATCAAAAAGATGCACTTATCTCCTTATCTCCATCCTTCTTCGGACGTTCCCGAGGTTTGCTTTTGGGGGCAAAAGCCTACCAATACAGATCTTCCTCTGGCCTTGAACTCTCACCCCACACATTTGCGATGACGGTTCGTCATCGAGGTGTCGTTCTCGCTCACATGAAAGAGCTGGGGTTAAGACTTAACACCAAGAAAACTGTGCTTTCTCCAGTACAGAGTACCACTTATCTGGGCCTGGTGTGGGATTCGACCACAATGCAGGCACATATGTCACCTGCTCAGATCAAGTCGATCCTCACCATAGTCCCGAGAGTGAGAGAAGGCCAGTCACTCACTGTCAAGCAGCCTCTGAGATTGCTGGGTCTGATGGCAGCTGTGTCCAATGTGAATGCTATTGGCCTGCTGTACATGAGACCCCTACAGTGGTGGTTCAAGACCAAGGGGTTCTCCCGGAGGGGAAAACCATTTCGCATGCTAAAGGTCACATGGCCGTTCCTTAGACATGTGGAGAAAACCTTGGTTCTTGTCTCAGGGTCCGGTACTGGGAGCTCCTTGTCGCGTAATGCTCGTGACGGATACATCCCTCACCGGCTGGGGTGCGGTCATGAGTGGCCACCCTGCCTGCAGTCTGTGGAGTGGCTGTCATCCGACATGGCATATCATCTGCCCGAGGATACTGGCCGTGCTTCAAGCATTACATTACTTTCTCCCAGACTTAAGAGGTCTCCATGTGTTGCTGCGCACTGACAACACAGCAGTGGTCTCTTACAACCACCAAGGAGTTATGCGCTCACGCCGTTTATACAAACTAGCGTACCAGATCCTTGTGTGGTCCCATGGTGAACTCCTCTCGCTGAGAGCAGTCCACATTCCTGGGCATCTTAATATGGGAGCAGACATCCTGTTGAGGAAGGGGTTGAGGCCCAGGGAATGGCAGCTTCACACCGAGGTGATGAAGCAGAGTTGGAGAGTTTGGCCAGACTCGAGAGACATCGCACTGTCCCCTCTGACTCATCCAGCTCCACTGGGGCTGGACGCCATGGTACAGATGTGACCGAGGGTTTATCTGTAAATTTTTCAAACGATTACTCTGCTCCCGGGAGTTCTGGAGAGAGTGCGCCAGGATGGAGTCCGGCTGCTGTTAGTAGCCCCATTCTAGTCGTGCCGGGTATGGTTCCTAGGCCTGATTTCTCTTTTTGATGGCTCTCCATGGGAGGTTCCAATCAAGAGAGATCTCATCTCTCAGGCGGATGGTGCGCCCCAGCATGGAGCTTAGAGGCTGTAGGTGTGGTCTCTAAGGAGGCACAACTCTTAGTTTCCAGTCTCTCAACCGAGGTTGTTGAGACCATTCTCCAATCCAGAGCTTTCTCAATGAGGAAACTGTATGCCTTGAAGTGGAAGCTTTTCACTTCTTGGTGTGGAGACCACCAGCTCGACCCAGTTAACTGCCCAGTAGTTACAGTGCTGGAGTTCCTGCAGGAAGGCTGAGGCCTCCGGCCAGAAGAAGCTTATGCTAAGCGAAGATCAGGATGCTATCCTAAGCCTAGAGTCCTCTGATCTCCCCTCTCCTGGGGGTCAAGACTCACTCCTTCTGAAGTTTGGCCATTGGACAGGTTGTCCCTGATTACTGTCAGGCTCCTGTCTCCTTCTCTTTGGCAGAGATTTGAAGTCGGGCATTCTCGTTCCCCAAACGTTCTCGATGCAGCTCGAGTTCCTGAAGAGGAACGTCTAAGGTTACGTATGTAACCCTGGTTCCTTGAAGGAACGAGACGCAGCGTTGCAGTGCCACACTTCCGGCATCTCTGGTGGGCGCTTGCTTCATCCTTTGAGGCTGGCTGCCGGCTTCGCCGCTCATGCTTTTATGCTTCCTGGTCTCTGACGTCACCCGCCTATGACATCTTGTCCATCCATTGGACTGATAACACATTATTCAGAGACATCACGCTGGAGGCGTTCCCGCCTCGACGCAGCGTCTCGTTCCTTTGAAGAACCAGGGTTACATACGTAACCTTAGATGATTTTTCAGCAGGGTATCCTATCAATGCTAAAGACAAATTAAATGTTTTTATTCAAACCATGCAGACAGAAAAACATTATATCGTTCATGTTTTTGTGACTCAACATCGTTTGACCATTTAGCAATGTAAAGACTTTGTGTATGACTCAGTAGGTGGAACTTGGTTCTAATCCAGATGTTTGAATCTCACATAGTGTTACTAAAGATCTGCTTCTATATTTATTTGGATTTTCACTTGATTCTCTTATGTTTTTCAGCTCATCTACCGATTCCTGTCATTAACAGTGACTGCCCTCAAAATTTTTCATCATCATCATATTGTTCATTGTTGTGTTCAGTGGTGAATGTGGGTCATGTGACTCTCTCCTGGTACAAAGGACACAGTTTATTGTCCAGCATCAGTGTGTCTGATCTCAACATCACTCTCTCTCTACCTCTGGAGGTGGAGTGTCTGGATGATTTCTACAGCTGTGTTGTGGCTTATTCATTCACAAACCAGACCACACTTCTCAACAACACTCAATTCTGTCAGCCATGTCCAGGTACATATGTGGTGACATTAGCATTTATTCACTGAGCTGATCTTTTCCCGTTTACTGATTTACTGAATTATTAGTGTATGTGGGTTTTGTTGTTCTTGGATGAAGGATATACAGTATTTAATTATAAATCTTTTTAAGCAAACATTTAATTAAAATATAGATGATTCATTATAATAAAGGGGATAAGGATAGATGTTTGTCTTTTTCTCCAATGATGAAATAACATTTTCCCAGAGACAACTATTAAAACAAGTTTTTTTTTTTTTTTTTCCCCAAACCAATTTGAAAACTGAACTTGAAAACCAGTTATGGGTTAATTCATTTGCAAATACACTATGACACTAGTGGTGCAAAAACAATACACACTTTTAATGATAAATAGTTATTGTTTAATGGGGTCATGACATTGCTAAAAAAGAACATAATTTTGTGTATTTCATGTAATGCAGTGTGTTTATGCGGTTTAAGGTAAAACAAAAAAAACATTATTTTACACATAATGTTGATTATTGTTTCTCATCTATGCCCCACCTTTCTGAAATGCACTGATTTTTACAAAGCTCATCATTTTGAAAAGCAAGGGGTGCTGTTATTTTCCAGTTATTCAGTGTGTTGAGAATGGCCAAAAGCCTCAAATGTTACGCCCCTTAACATACTATGATGGCTTCTTCCGGCGTGATGAGACAAAAATAATAAAACTAGGGATGTCCCGATCAGGTTTTTTTGTCCTCGAGTCCGAGTCATTTGATTTTGAGTATCTGCCGATACCGAGTCCCGATCCGATACTTCTATAATACATAAAAAAAGAATCAAGAAGAGCGAAAAAACAGATCCAGGATCTTCAATAAATTACATTTTGAAATATATTCAAATATAAAGCAGCTATTTTAAATAGGCGGGTAAAAATATTTCAAAATCTTACTGTTTTGCTGTACTTTGGATCAAATAAATGCAGGCTTGGTGAATAGAAGGGACTTCTTAAAAAAAACCTTAACAAGCTTACTGTTCAAAAACTTCTGACTGGTAGTATAGGCAACTTTATTTTTTCTCTAATTTCTAGCTTTTAATTGGCTTAGAAATCTATAAATGCTGGACAATAACAAATAATAATGATTTGTTTATATACTACAAACACTGTTTATCACATAATAATGCAGAATAGTTTCTATACTGTAATAAATACTATGTCAATCAGCACTGCATTGTTCATACTTTATTTATCACCTGCTGGAGATGACTTGAAGAACAATTTATTGTCGTGATCGTATAACCTGTGCGCACCACAGCATAGCTGGACGCTTTTGTCCATATTAGGAATATCCTGATATCAGCGCGAGAGCGCGCTCCGGCTTCGAGTATGAATGAAACACACACTGCATGAGAGTTTAGCGCTCTGTGATGTTCATCTCGCTGTATCCTGAGTCCGAATGAAATATCAGGTCATGCGCAAACTATCATGTCTCTTGGAGTTTGAATCTATATTTATTCACACCAGCTCTTGAAATCAAAGTGATGTCATGCCGCACGCGTTGCTGTTTCTGTGTGGAGTCAAAAGGGTCTAACTCTGTGCCACCGCATAACAAAAGATGTGTTAAAAATTAATGAGAATATATATATATATATATATATATATATATATATATATATATATATATCCGAGTCCTGATCGGGAGGTAACGTCCGATTCCGATCGAGTCTGAAACCACGCGATCAGGCCCGATTTCCGATCACGTGATCGGATCTGGACATCCCTAAATAAAACCCATTATAAACAAGAAATTTGTTGCATCCAGTGGGAACATACATTTCTGGTTGTGCCCTCTTTTGGAAGACCAAACAAAGTGGTTTCACTTTCACAATGAAACTCACTGCATGTCCACAACTTGGCGGTGATGGCAACAGAGAGAATAAATGTTACACATATCTTCCCACATAATGACATAGAGATGTGGGGGCGTGATAGAACGAGCTGTTTTAGGGATGTGTGGACAGGTCTTAACTTTGATAAAGAACATCTCTTTGGATTTGAGCCTTTAGTCTTTTATGCACCAAGGGCTTTTAACACTCCAAAGAGAAAGGAAAAATTTAAATCGCATCATATGGCCCCTTTAGGAGTAATGT